>NC_135238.1:22812700-23112700 GCF_051348905.1 Ranitomeya variabilis
TTTGAAAACCCCTTTTAATCACTCGCATCTACCACATTGACCTGATTATTATTATTTTTTTTTTTGAATTCTCAGGTCACGAAACCTTCAGTGTCAGCGAATCTTCCAAGTAAATGCACCAATCAATTGTGTCGTTCTTCATCCCAACCAGGTAAGTGCCCTGCAGCAAGTCTTGAGATATATTGACACCTTAAAGGGGGTTTCTCCAGAGCTAGAAAGTTATACCCTACGCATAGGATAGAAGGGAACTTACTGATCGCTAGGGGTTTAAGACCAATGGGTCTCATACTTGGGATGGGTCTGGGTGGTCGGACCTTCAGCAATCGCAGTGAATAATCAGTGTTCACAAAGAAGAAAATCAACAAGGAAACTATCATCTCGGTTTGACATGGCTGTCTAGAGCATAGCCAGGTCCTGGGGTTCAGCGGTGTGGACTGTGCTCCCCTAGGAGTCACTGGGCAATACCATCTTCATATATAGACTACACTAAAGCCCAAAATATAAAGTGACCAAATATCACCTCCCAGACGGGGAAAGCCCCCATGCCCACCCTGACTGGTGAGCTCCAGGATCTGTCTCGTTTTTTGGTGTCTTTCGTGTGTTCTTTTTTTTTTTTTTTTTTTTCTTTTTCTTTCTTTTTTCTTTTTTTATGTTCGCCATTGTGGGTGAGGTTTTGGGTGTTTCCAGATCTCTGCTGCCGTTTCATCAATTTCACCTATTTAAAAAGTTGCAAAACTTTTGTTCAAATTGTGATCCAGTCCATTCCTCCTGTAGTGATTTTTTTTTTTTTATGCACGCCTGGGAAGTTTTTCTGCTTTTTAGCAGAACGTGCCACTTTATTGCTTTAAGAATGTAAATGATAAAAATGAATAGAATATTTGATGTTGCACAAAATTCATGAACCGCATGCGACAATTGGGAGGAATTTTATGAAAAAGAAAATTGTCCATGAATAGCACAAGAAAAAAAGGAAAAGGGACTTTTGTAAATGCTGAATTGAGTCCTTTTGTGTTTCGATTTCTGGTTTATATCTCTGGATGGACAGATCTAAAGCCCCACACATCACTGATATCGACAGGTTCAGCCGCCCCTCTAATATGTATGAGGGCGCTGGTCAACTGATCGTAGGGGAGAGATGTTAATCGGCCATGTCTAGGTTTGTACTGCCGCTCGCTTTGTTCTCTTAGACAAGCAGGTCTCTATTTACTGGCAGCAAGCCGAGGAGTTGAAAGAAAGTTTATTAGAAAGTTTGTGAAGTTTTTTGAAGGCTCCTGGGACCCGAAGTCTGACTTTGCTACCACGTCTTAGAAGCTGCGGACGTGGTGCGTTACCTTATCCTATATATCTGGGTGCGATCGCAGTCGCTCAGCACAGACCCGAGTTCCCCTTTCTTTCGACACGCGCACATAATGTTTTCCCGGCGCTGTGAAAGTTGTCATTTAGTAAGGTGAGTCGGCCAGGTGTGTGCGGGCAGCTGTGCTTTACACGGGAGATAAGCCGGAGACACAATGCCACCTTGTTATTTGGGAGACTTCCCCTTATACAAAGCTCTTTTGTGTCTGAACGGAGGAAAAATGTAATACTTGCTCCAAGCCCCCCGGTCCTGGGAACATATCTTACAGATGTAGGACGTTCTGCTACCAAACTATTTAAAGGGACAGTGTCAAGGTTACAAGGTAGTGGTAAAAAAAGCCTATAATT
This sequence comes from Ranitomeya variabilis, assembly GCF_051348905.1. Classification (NCBI taxonomy): domain Eukaryota; kingdom Metazoa; phylum Chordata; class Amphibia; order Anura; family Dendrobatidae; genus Ranitomeya; species Ranitomeya variabilis. The sequence continues at coordinate 22,814,402 of NC_135238.1, forward strand.
CCACGGTAACATTCCTTTAATTCAGCAAGAAAACATATAAATTGGTTCGGTGGCCGTGTGTGCGCCCCTGCTCCATTCATTGTGTATGGGATGAGTGGAGACAGCCGAGGGGCTCCGTTCTTGTGATCGAGGGTCCCAGCAAGTTATCATTTGTAGGTCCCAGTTCTACCAAGTGATTTTCTTGCATGTTAACCCCTTTCTTGACATTTGGCCTAACGTCGGATCCCTATGTATGATGCAGGCTCAGGAGCAGAGTCTGCACCGTATCCAGCAGATGACGGCCATGTTACGTAGTTGGCCCTGTTTCTTTTTTAGTATTATTTGTTCTGATACTTTTTTTTTTTTTTTTAATTCTCTCTTTAGGCCGAGCTCATCGTAGGTGACCAGAGCGGAGCAATTCACATATGGGACCTCAAAACCGATCAGAACGAGCAGCTTATTCCTGAGGCCGATGCAGCCGTCAACGCCGTCCACATAGACCCAGACGCCAGTTACATGGCCGCCGTCAACAGCTTTGTGAGTGCCGGCGTGTTGATTATGGGACCCTCACCAAGCAGTTCCCTGCTCAATGGGTGGCCGAGAATTGGACGCACTGATATTTACTGCCATTGAATGGAAAAATCCTTTAAAATTCTTAGGTCCTCACCTTGGTTTTGCACTTGGTACACCGCATATTCTATTGTTATTATCCCTCCCTGGTAAATCATTTCTTAGCTGCACTGTTGCTAAGGTTGTGCCAAATTGTGATAGTTCCACAATCTTAAAGGGGTGGTCTCCAGCAGTGCAAACCAGCTGGGTTTTTTTTGGCCACACTTGATTTTGCTATCATGGACCACAATGTGCAGCCCACCATGTAAAGTGTATGGAGGGATCTCTCAGCTCTCCCCCCTGACCCCGACAGCAGATGACTGGGAAGAGAAGTGACCGGGCAGATTGTTTTTAACCTGTCCTACCATTATTTGGGTAAGGGGTCTGTCAGCTGCTTATTCCACGTCCCACTGAGGAGACATGCATGTATGTGGGATCAGGAAGGAAGACTTCTATTATGGCTGACGTGTGCGGATTGTCTCCTAACCTCTATACTTCTTCTTAGGGAAATTGCTTTGTCTGGAACCTGACCGGAGGCCTCGGGGAAGATCTCACACAACTAATCCCTAAAACAAAAATCCCTTCTCACAGTCGCTGCGCGCTCAGCTGTAAATTCAGCCCGGATTCCACGTGAGTGCGCCCAGAACGACGTCCCAACTCCCAGTGTGAACGTGGTCATATGTCATCTGCGGTCATAATACAAATGTGTGATGTGACCCCCTTTTCCCTTCCAGACTCCTGGCCACGTGTTCTGCTGACCAGACCTGCAAAATATGGAGGACATCAAACTTCTCTCTGATGACAGAGCTGAGCATCAAGAGTAATAACCCAGGAGAGACGTCACGAGGCTGGATGTGGGACTGCGCCTTCTCAGGGGACTCGCAGTACATTGTAACAGGTATGAAGAGTGTTCTTATATATCTACCCCACCATAGAAGGTTACATCCTACACTATACCCCAGAGCTGCACTCACTATTCTGCTGGTGCAGTCACTGTGTACATACATTACATTACTGATCCTGAGTTACATCCTGTATTATACGCCAGAGCTGCACTCACTATTCTGCTGGTGCAGTCACTGTGTACATGCATTACATTACTGATCCTGAGTTACATGCTGTATTATACCCCAGAGCTGCACTCACTATTCTGCTGGTGCAGTCACTGTGCACATACATTACATTACTGATCCTGAGTTACATCCTGTATTATACCCCAGAGCTGCACTCACTATTCTGCTGGTGCAGTCACTGTGTACATACATTACATTACTGATCCTGAGTTACATCCTACACTATACCCCAGAGCTGCACTCACTATTCTGCTGGTGCAGTCACTGTGTACATACATTACATTACTGATCCTGAGTTATATCCTGTATTATACCCCAGAGCTGCACTCACTATTCTGCTGGTGCAGTCACTGTGCACATACATTACATTACTGATCCTGAGTTACATCCTGTATTATACCCCAGAGCTGCACTCACTATTCTGCTGGTGCAGTCACTGTTTACATACATTACATTACTGATCCTGAGTTACCTCCTGTATTATACTCCAGAGCTGCACTCACTATTCTGCTGGTGCAGTCACTGTGTACATACATTACATTACTGATCCTGAGTTACATCCTGTATTATACCCCAGAGCTGCACTCACTATTCTGCTGGTGCAGTCACTGTGTACATACATTACATTACTGATCCTGAGTTACATCCTGTATTATACCCCAGAGCTGCACTCACTATTCTGCTGGTGCAGTCACTGTGTACATACATTACATTACTGATCCTGAGTTACATCCTGTATTATACCCCAGAGCTGCACTCACTATTCTGCTGGTGCAGTCACTGTGTACATACATTACATTACTGATCCTGAGTTACATCCTGTATTATACCCCAGAGCTGCACTCACTATTCTGCTGGTGCAGTCACTGTGTACATACATTACATTACTGATCCTGAGTTATATCCTGTATTATACTCCAGAGCTGCACTCACTATTCTGCTGGTGCAGTCACTGTGTACATACATTACATTACTGATCCTGAGTTACCTCCTGTGTTATACCCCAGAGCTGCGCTCACTATTCTGCAGATGTAGATGTATATTTAGCCTTCTGCTCTCTCCTCCAGCCTCGTCTGACAACCTGGCCCGGCTTTGGTGTGTGGAGACCGGAGAGATCAAGAGGGAGTACAGCGGTCACCAGAAGGCGGTGGTCAGCCTGGCTTTTAATGACAGCGTCCTGGGGTAATCCAATCATGATCTGGTGCTACTTAATATAAGACTTTGCTATTCGGCCTGAGATGACGCCGGACAGAGGAGGATGTGACTCTGTGGCCTCAGGAGACTCTTTATTTCGAGGATTTGTCTGCAGGAGATTCCTAATAAAGCAGTAAATGACCGGAGTCCTGCACTGAAAAGTGATGTATTTTTAATATGTAATCACACATACAAGGTGGAGTATACAAACGGGAATCTGGCATCTCGGTGTATAATCATCCCCCACTTCTGTCACCGGGGGGGGGAACATTCGACTTGTGGATCAGTCGTCCCTGTTGTCGGAGACGTAATACATTGCACAGTCCAGCTGTCACTAAAGAGTTAACAGGAAACCACACCGATCAATCCGAAACTAACTCCTCCCACAATTTGTGCAAAATCTGCCAGGGAGGGATCGGCCGCGCTGCGAGGAGTCCATATTTTTTGGGGGGGCGCGTATCTTCGGCCTAGTCGGGCAGGTAGTAGAAGCAGACGGACACGCAGATGTTGTTAGGGAAGCAGATGTCGATGCAGAGGTAAATGAGGCGTCTCGTCGGGCCTGCAGCGACCGGAGAACATAAGATTGTTATCAGCTGGGGGCGTGTCCCTGCACAGTCTGACACTGTCCAATCAGTGCTCACATTGTAGGAACACACCCCCTCTTAACAATAAGGAAGAGAAATGGCAGCCTCCGTTGTCAAATAATGTACAAATATCCAGGAGGAATAACGGAGGAACGGCACAACCCAAAGCTCTGGGAAAAGATTCTCCCCAATCGTCACTTTACGACGAATACAAATATTTATTGAAACAGTGCTTTCAGGAGCGGTACAAGATCCCCCTTTAAGGCCTACTCACCTTCACTCTTTTTTACCCAATAAATAGGAAGCTGGTCACACAACATCTGTACAGGTTCCCCTACAAGTTCATGATTGACTTTCCGACCTCCTATTACACCCAGGAACTCGCGATAGTAACGTGTCCTGTTGTTTTGCAGGAAAAGGACCCCATCCTTTAAAAAAATATATATATATATATATTATATCGTGACCCTGGTCCGGGAGCTGATATAGCATTTTTTACAAATTTTATGATGCACCTTTGGGATGATTACAGTAGTTAAAAAAAACTATTTTCAAATGGTAAAATTTTGTCCTCCTGCAACCACCACCAGGGGGAGCTAGTGAGCTTTCTGAATACAGTTTGAATGTGAGCTCCCCCTAGTGGTGACTGCAGCTATAAGATTATTTTTTTGTAAAAACGTCACGATGATTGTCCGGACACTGACTGATCTTGTGCTAATAAATTGAGATGTGAATAAATACAAAGATGTGATGTAATATCTGACCTTGGCTACAGACATATTGAGGAAGGACTGGATATTTTCCATATCTCTCATCTCCATCCGTCGAAGGAAACAGGATTTCTCTCCAGCGGCCTTATAGCAAACCAGTCCCTAGGAAATATATAGGACGAGTGGGGGCGTTAGTAAAAAAAAAAAAAAAAAAAAATAGAATAAATGTATATTAACATATTAAAGGGACGTGACTCGTACGAGTGCGGGGTCGGTAACCTGCGGCCTTCCAATGCCCTGGCAGCTTACAACCCCCACACACTTAAAGGGGTGGTCCATGCATCTAATATTGATGGCTCATCAATATCAGATCAGTTGGGTTTTTCTATAATAAATCCTTTTCGGAGAATCTTCAAGTTTTGTATTGTGGTGTACCCCTGTTGTTCCTCCTGGCATTGTATGATACATTGATATTTAGGGTTGGGGTGCCTGGCACTGTCCAATCGGTGCTCGCAGGACCAAGTTATGTAGGGATACACCCCTCTGACAAAGAGTGCCAGGAGGAATAACAGAGGAATGGCAAAAAACAAAAGCGGAGCAATCCTCCTATATAATCCAGATCACATTACATGTGTCCCCTTATGTGCTACACCCGTCATCGCTCACATGTTTGCTGTCGAATAAGACCACCGACGTCTGGTTCCTGGAGGTCACCCGATAGGTGACCGTGTTCCTCCGCTTGTCGGTGATGGCAGACTGGTTCACGGAGGAGCCCTGCAGGTTCTTGTAGGTCAGCCGGACCACCTGTAAGAGAGGCTGAAAGTAACGGCTTTAAGTGTCTGATGTAGAGACCGCTTTACTCTTGCTCCTTATTTAGCCTTATTTTTTTTGCCCCCACCCCAAATAAATGGCATAATGGCAGCCACTTATCTCTACGATCCAAGTGTTTACTCACTTCTTATGCCTTTGTCATTGGCAGCCCTGACCGCACTCCTGTAAGGACAGGTCACTTTCCCCCACAAGATCAACACCCTCCTCTTCTGCTGCCGGACTAGTGACCTTTCCAATTTACTGACTACCTAATGCTTATTCCTCCGATGGTCCTCCCGTTCCCAGACAGGCTTGGCCCTGAGTAGCCACTGACAGAGACCCCCCCCCCCCCCCCCGATGGCTTATTATCACCTGTGCAAACAAAGGATCGAGCATGCTGAATTGCCGACATGTCCGACTCTTCTCTCCCTGCTGTGGGGGAAAGTCAGGACATCCCTTCATACATTAAATGAATTATCTAGTGCTGCTACAATTGGCAGGTCGGGCTGACGAACATCTAAGCTGTTTGGCAGCGTAAGAGTTAACTAAAGATGTCAGAAATAATGGGAAAAATAGACAATCGGAAAATCACTTTATATGAAAATAATCATCCCCTCGAAAAATCGCTCCATTGTGGGGGCGGGGCTTTGATTTTATACAGGAAGTGGGGGTGTGGCTTTATTTTCCTATAGGAAGTGGGGGTGGGGCTTTGTCTTTCTATAGGAAGTGGGGGTGGGGCTTTGTCTTTACAGGAAGTGGGGGTGGGGCTTTGTCTTTCTATAGGAAGTGGGGCGGGGATTTGTTTTTTTACAGGAAGGGGCGGGTCTATTACTACAGGAAGTTGGGGTGTGTCTTTGTCTACAGGAAGTGAGAGTGGGACTTTGATTTTCTATAGGAAGTGGAGGCGGGGTTTTGTCTCTTTACAGGAAGTAAGGGCGGGGCTTTGTCTTCCTATAGGAAGTGGGGCGGGGCTTTGTTTTTCTACAGGAAGTAAGGGCGGGGCTTTGTCTTCCTATGGGAAGTGGGGTGGGGCTTTATTTTTATTGGAAGTGGGGGCGGGGCTTTGTCTTTTTATAGGAAGTGGGGCCGGTCTTTGTCACTCTACAAAATGATGAGGCTGGGACTTTGTCATCGTACTTCTAGTCTCCTAATAAACTGCAAACATTCACAGAAAGGTGGACTTTTGAGTTGCGAAACCCTAGCTATTGGACAGTGCATGAACAATGCATGCTGGGAAGTGAGGGCAAACAGCTCCTATAGTGCTGGCAGAATGCTGATGAATAGGAACTATCACCTCAAAAAGAGTGAAAGAAAATAAGGACAGTTTCAGGACATATTGGACAGGTATGTGCAGTGAAAACTGTTTTAGCTTGCTGGGGGGGGGGGGGGATGAAGGCAAAAATGTTTTCTACAGGCTTTTTGTGACAAAATAGGTAGATAAAAGTCGAAAACTGACTATTGTCTTTATGAGGACACAATATTTGGCAGAAGCTTACTCCACTCTCCTAATTGAGAACACATGCATGCTCAGCTACACCGTGTGTGCATATATATATATATATACGGTATGTGTGTGTGTATAGGGCCTATAGACAGAGAAGTAACAGAATGAGTTCATACCTTGGCTTTATTATCTTTCCATCCTAAAACTCCGACCACACTTATGCCCACGATGGAGAAGAGCAGAGCAACCACCAGGAAGCCCCAGAATATCCTAGTGGCAGCTTTCGATCTTCCTCGAGGTCCTCTTTCAGTGGGAGGCTGGAGGAGCATAGATGTATTCAGTGTTGGTCACTTATTGTCCGGTGCCAGCCATGTAACACAGCCGGCACCCACGACGAGTGGAGCGGGCTCGTCTCCTGAGTGCCACCGCTAAAGGGGCTAATACTGGATCCGACCACAAGAGAGAGCAAAGCAACATTCTGCATAATGTCTACATGTGTGTAGTGAGCTCCCCCTAGTGGTAGCCATCTTAGCAGATTATCAGCTGGTTATTGGTTCCACTTCCGGTCCCTAAAAGCAGAGTAGAGTCCCATAGAAAATAAATGGATCATGGTTGCCTTTTTTCCAGTCATTACCCCATTTAAACAAGTCACTTCTTTACCGCGATCCCGGGATTGCTGAGAGTCTCAGCGGTGGAGGAACATTTACCTCTGTGAATATACTTAGAATTTGGAGTTATCTCTGATCACGGCTGTTTAACCCCTTTAACAGTTGCTGTCAATATGGAGTACAAACCAGCATAGGTTCAAGTCCCCTAAGGGGGACTAAAAAAATAAAGTGAAAAGTACCGGTAATTAAAAATGGCTGAAAAACGGATGATTTTCCATCCATAAGTTCGTCTGAACGCGGCCTTACTTTAGTTTTTCATCCTTTTCTTTTTTCTGATCCATTGCTATGAGTCAATGCATAATAATAAAAAAAATGTAGAAAAATCGATATGAGGTCTACCTGCTTCAGTTTTTATATACAGATGAGAAAAATAGCAGAAACTAGAGAAAAATGGTTAAATGTAGAAAAATAATGGACACTTATGTGTGAAAGTAGTCGTAGGGAAATGTCTCTGTACTCGTCCATCATGTCAGAAAACTTTAGCAATTTTTTTATTATCATTGGAACCCTAGAAAATCTCCTTCCCATCCTCCAAATCACTGAACCCTATTCTTTGCTAATTATTAAATTGGGCTGCCCACCCAAAAAAATGACCAAAAAGAAGGTACGGGGGGGCGACAGTATATGGAAATATGTTATAAATGGTTAAGAAATATTTAAAAAATCTAAATGACTAGATATTAAAAAAAAATATAATGTAATAAATTGGTGGCAAAAAAAAAAACATTAAAAAAAAATTGTAAACAGAAGAAATACCAAAAAGCCACCCAGGAATTTGCTAATTGGTCCCCCCTTTTATTATAAGGTCACATGACTGTCCCCGAAATTTGGCCAATAAAGCGCCGGCGCCTCTTACCGTTGAGTCTGCGCTCCCCTCCATGCTCTGCTGCGGTCCCAATCTCTGCCAGTCCTTGCAATGTGCGGATTGTGCGTGGTACAGGGACGGCGAGGGGTGAAGGGCGCGTCCATCAGCACCCGGGCAGCTAGCACCTCCAGAGCCACCTTCTCCGCCAGGCTCCACCTGAGAAACTCGAGAGGCAGGAATGTAACAATGGCCGGGCTGTGATGAGAAACTGGAAGACGAGAATAGAAAGAGCCCCCCTGGAACTGGAGGCAGTGAGATGGAAACACAAACCCGGGCTTTGTACTAAAGGGGGAAAAGGCAAAAAAAAAGGCCTTATCGGTGGCAGGATGGAGAGGACGCCAAGTGCACACATTCCTGCCTCTCAGCAAGTCACAAAAGACACAGTGTGCAGGAAAGCGGCGACAGACGGGAAGAAAGACGACTTCAAGGACTAGGACAGACCCTACTAGGCCACCTGCCAGGTGGTAACACAAGGGTCACCTACCGTGAAGGGCGGCCGAATCCGACCTGGACTGACAGCTGCGGAGATCTGCGCCCGACCTCTCCAAGAGATGAACATGAGGCCCGTTACTATATCTTGAGTACAGGCTTGGACTGGCCCACAGGAGAGCAGGAGAATCCTCCGGTGGGCCGCTGTGCAGGAGTGGTATATGAAGGACGGCCAGATCCAACCTGGACGGACAGCTGCGGAGATCTGCGCCCGACCTCTCCGAGAGGTGAACGTCCGGCCCGTTACTATAGCTTGAGTACAGGCTTGGACTGGCCCACAGGAGAGTGGGAGAATCCTCCGGTGGGCCGCTGTGCAGGAGTGGTATATGAAGGACAGCCAGATCCTACCTGGACGGACAGCTGCGGAGATCTGCGCCTGACCTCTCCGAGAGGTGAACGTCAGGCCCGTTACTATATCTTGAGTACAGGCTTGGACTGGCCCACAGGAGAGTGGGAGAATCCTCCGGTGGGACGCTGTGCAGGAGTGATATATGAAGGACGGCCAGATCCAACCTGGACGGACAGCTGCGGAGATCTGCGCCCGACCTCTCCGAGAGGTGAACGTCAGGCCCGTTACTATAGCTTGAGTACAGGTTTGGACTGGCCCACAGGAGAGTGGGAGAATCCTCCGGTGGGCCGCTGTGCAGGAGTGGTATATGAAGGACAGCCAGATCCTACCTGGACGGACAGCTGCGGAGATCTGCGCCTGACCTCTCCGAGAGGTGAACGTCAGGCCCGTTACTATATCTTGAGTACAGGCTTGGACTGGCCCACAGGAGAGTGGGAGAATCCTCCGGTGGGCCGCTGTGCAGGAGTGGTATATGAGCAGTACTTGGCACTATATACTTGTATCACTCTGTACAGACAATGGCGGCATCTTATTATGTTACAATCTCCCCAGATCGTTGTTATATACATTTGTCATTGAGGATAATGTCACATTCACATGTAGTTGATAAGTGGCCCCTGGCCTTGGTTACTGGTGGGCCCTTGGCACCTCAGTCTGACACTGTCTTGAGACATAAGATAAAGCAAATCCTTGTGGCTATCCATCACACCTAACATGATGCTACTTCAGGTTTTCCTAGTCAGTCTGTACCCAATCTGTAAAGCTATAGACCTGCTCCCACTTCCTGTAGATATAGACCTGCCTTCACTTCCTGTAGATATAGACCCACCACTTCCTATCGAAACCAAGATCCGCCCGCACTTCCTGTAGAGATATAGTCCAGCCCCACTTCCTGTATAGACCCACCACTTCCTATAGAGACCAAGACCTGCCCGCACTTCCTGTAGAGATATAGTCCAGCCCCACTTCCTGTATAGACCCACCACTTCCTATAGAGACCAAGACCTGCCCGCACTTCCTGTAGAGATATAGTCCAGCCCCACTTCCTGTATAGACCCACCACTTCCTATAGAGACCAAGACCTGCCCGCACTTCCTGTAGAGATATAGTCCAGCCCCACTTCCTGTATAGACCCACCACTTCCTATAGAGACCAAGACCTGCCCGCACTTCCTGTAGAGATATAGTCCCGCCTCACTTCCTGTAGATATAGACCTGCCTCCTCTTCCTGTAAATATAGACTTGCCTCCACTTCCTTAAGATATAGACCCTCCTCAATTTCCTGTATAGATCCGCCCCTACTTCTTGTAGAGATATAGACCCACCTGCCCTTCCTGTAGATAAAGGCCCACCCCCACTTCCTGTAAATATAGATTTGCCTCCACTTCCTGTATATATAGACCTGCCTCCACTTCCTGTAGATTTAGATCCGCCCCTACTTCTTGCAGATAGACCCACCCCCACTTCCTCTATAGACCCGCCCCTTTCTGTAAAGATAGAGACCCACCTCACTTCCTCTATAGACCCGCCCCTTTCTGTAAAGATATAGACCCGCCCTACTTCCTGTAGAGATATAGACACACCCCTACTTCCTGTAGAAATATAGACCCGTCTACACTTCCTGTAGAGACCAAGACCTGTCCATACTTCCTGTAGAGATAGACCCGACTTCACTTCCTGTAGAGATATAGACCCACCACTTCCTGCAGAGACCAAGACCTGCCTGCACTTCCTGTAGATAGACCTGCCACCACTAACTGTAGAGATATAGACCCATCCCCGCTTCCTGTACAAATATAGACCCACGCTTACTTCCTGTAGAGATATAGACCCACCCCCACTTCCTGTACAAATAGACCCACCCTTACTTCCTGTAGAGATATAGACCCGCCCCTACTTTCTGTAGATATGGACCCGCCCCCACTTCCTGTAGATATAGACTCACCTTAACTTCCTGTAGATAGACCCACCACTTCCTCTAGAGACCAAGACGTGCCCGCACTTCCTGTAAAGATATAGTCCCGCCCCCACTTCCTGTTGATATAAACCCACCCCCATTTCCTGTAGATATAGAGCCGCCCTCTCTTCATGTAGATATATAAACCCGCCCCCATTTCTTGTAGCGATATAGACATGCCCCCACTTCCTGTAGATGAAGGCCCACCCCCATTTCCTGTATAGACCCGCCCCTAGTTCCTATACAGCCATAGAGCAAACCCTAGTTTCTGTACAGCTATAGACCCGCCCCTACATCTTATATAGACCCGCCCCCACTTCCTGTACAGATATAGGCACACCCCACTTCCTGTACAGATATAGCCTCCCCCCCACACACTTCCTGCAGATATATAGACCCGCCCCCACTTCCTGTACAGCCATAGACCTGCCCATACATCTTGTAGATATAGAGCAGCCCCCACTTCCTGTAGATATATATTTCTCTTCTCTGCTGCTAAAGAAGGATTACACTTGACAACAGGCAGTGGACAGCAGGTTGGGACACATCTAGTAGTAGATGATGCTCTGTACAGAATTTTTTTTGGGGGGTGATAGGATAATATTTATAAATTAATTGATTTACAGATTTTTGTTTATTTATCACATTATCAAAGGTCTGGAAATACAAAGACTAATTATTGAAAGTGATCACTAACCCTTCACCCATCTCCTCTGTCCCACAGTCACACTTGCAGGTGAAGACAGAGGCAGCAGAATGGCCGCTCCTACAGCCTCAGCAGAGAACCACATTTCCTATGACATCCAGCGGAACAGCACATGCTCACTCTATGCACTCACACAATGCATGCTCACTCTATGCACACTCACACAATGCATGCTCACTCTATGCACTCACACAATGCACGCTCACTCTATGCACTCAGACAATGCATGCTCACTCTATGCATGCTCACTCTATGCACTCACACAATGCATGCTCACTATGCACTCACCTTATGCACACTCTATGCATGCTCGATGTACAGAACAATGTAAACTGTACGTTATTTGTATTCTATTTAAAAGGAATATGATTTCCTTAAATGGTGTTTGCGAACACGTGATCCTACAAACTTAAATTTCTGTATACCCCAAACTTTAGAGGACAGAACTCTTTCTGCTGGCAACATGTGCAAAGCTAGCCCAAAGTATTGAAAGGGTTACCAAAGTATTCGTAATGTGATAGTTCTCACCTCTCTGCTTTTTCCATAGCTCCTTATTATGGAGGGTGATGAACACCGCAGCTCTGCATTTTGTCACCCCCCTTCTAAATACAGCTGCAACCATTGCAGGAGTCCCCAATTCCCCTACAGGTGGGGGACCCCAACCTATCATAAATAGCCCTTATAGCACTAAGGATGCCCCTTGATATTCCGCCTTCAAGGCTGGCTAGGTCCTCCACCAGTCACCAATTTTCCTGTTTGACTGCTGCATCCAGTCACTGGCTATAAGTGACCAAAGTGATTGGCTGCAGCGGTCACGTCTGTCTGCAGTGAGCAGGAAGTATGGGGTTGTCTTTCATCGTAGCGGAAGTCCATCCCTATGGAAGTGATGGGACCAAAAACTATAGTATGTGTGTAATCTATCCTTCTGTAAGGGTCTCGTTCCCACCCCCCTTCCCTGCCAAAACAATGAGCTGAAATTGAACGCAGTTTCTGTAAAATATTTCAATATTTTATAAAATAAATAATACAGATATAATTTTTTATTCTATGTAAATTCTGCTGCAGTTGATTGAACCGTTCCTTCTGGTAAAAGCGGTCACTGATCAGCAGGAGACAGTGCCGGAAGGAGGTCGGCCACAGAGTCCACGTAGAAATCCGGGACCAAGGAGAGGGAGCCGTTTTCTTGGTGGGACTTTGCTTCCTCCAGGCTGGAGAATCCGGTCAGGGTCAGGAGTGTTCGAATCCCGCAGGTGGAGCCCATCTGAATGTCTGTGTCCAGGCGATCTCCCACCATCACAGTCCTTGATGGATCCAAGCCACATTCTTTGACTACGCAGTCGTAGAGGAAGGAGTTGGGCTTCCCGATGACCTGGGCTTTGCGATGAGCTGCAGTTTCCACTGCTCGCACCATGCAGCCGGTTCCTATTAAAAAAAAAAAGGACAACTGATAAAAAGTCTGAGCGCTTCTAAAGAAAAGAAAAATTGGACGGATCAATTTAGGAGTCCAGCGAAAAAGTGAGAGAATGAGTCCAATGTATCCTGACTCCCCCCAGAGAAGTCTGAAATCTGCAGTGAGAGCTCAGCAGGGAGGAGGGGCACTGAGGAGCTGTCAATCAGGCTAAGGTGGGTGGAGGGTCCGCAGCAGGGAGGAGGGGCACTGAGGAGCTGTCAATCAGGCTAAGGTGGGTGGAGGGTCCGCAGCAGGGAGGGGGGGCACTGAGGAGCTGTCAATCAGGCTAAGGTGGGTGGAGGGTCCGCAGCAGGGAGGAGGGGCACTGAGGAGCTGTCAATCGGGCTAAGGTGGGTGGAGGGTCCGCAGCAGGGAGGAGGGGCACTGAGGAGCTGTCAATCGGGCTAAGGTGGGTGGAGGGTCCACAGCAGGGAGGAGGGGCACTGAGGAGCTGTCAATCAAGCTAAGGTGGGTGGAGGGTCCGCAGCAGAGAGGAGGGGCACTGAGGAGAAGTCAATCAGGTGGGTGGCTGGAGATTCCGCAGCAGGGAGGGGCACTGAGGAGCTGTCAATCAGGTGGGTGGCTGGAGATTCCGCAGCAGGGAGGGGCACTGAGGAGCTGTCAATCAGGTGGGTGGAGATTCTGCAGCAGGGAGGAGGGGTACTGAGGAGCTGTCAATTAGGGTAGGTTTGGGCGGAGATTCTGCAGCAGGGAGGAGGGGCACTGAGGAGCTGTCAATCAGGCTAAGGTGGGTGGAGAGTCCGCAGCAGGGAGGAGGGGCACTGAGGAGCTGTCAATCAGGTGGGTGGAGATTCCGCAGCAGGGAGGAGGGGCACTGAAGAGCTGTCAATCAGGCAATGCTGATAAGAGATTCAGCAGCTGGGGGGAGGGGTACTGAGCTGTCAATCTGGCTAGTGGGCAGAGATTGAGTTTACCTTGTATAAAGGATCATACAGTTATGCTGACACGGACATTAAGCCAAGATAATACTGGATGCACATTAGGGACCTCAGACAGCAGATTTCTGAAAATCTCGTCCAGTGAAGGTCGCCATGTTGGATGACAATACCACAACCTAGTGGTCAATCTAGAGAAACCGACGGCTCAGTCTCTATTACAGCCCGGTCTCCAGCTGATGGCATGTAGATCTGTTGTTCAACACCAATCTCTATAAATCAATTAGATCACCAAGCGGGAAAAGATCTATCATATCTGCCGTCAGCTCCATCTTGAGCCAAGAAAAAACGCTGATGGACTTTGTCTAAATCGGCCTAAATCTCTAGTTCGTGGCGGCTCCCAGGGATCGCCCTAGACTAATTTTTACATGAAGATCTGGCCCAGGGCGCTGGGAAGAAATAACATTCTCACCAACTTGACTACTGCCATTCCTCCAGTGCTGCCTGTGACTCCCGTCGGCTTCCTCATGACCGCTGCAGTCAGTCTCTGATAGGCTGCAGCGGTCATGTTCCACCAGAACCAAAAGAGGAAGCAATAAGTCCAGCACTGAACACACAGAGCGATCTGGGGCGCTGCCGGCTCCGGCCCCGCGGGGGTCGTCTGTGATTGTAGTGTGTGAACAGGTAATATAACCGGACACATGCAGACGCGTCACCGGCCACCAGTCATAGACAAGATGTGAAGTAACGAGCCGAGCGACGGTGACAACAGCGCCACTTCCTCCTCTGTCACAATCATTTATTTAATTTTTTTTTTGTGGTGAGAAAATTCTAAAGCTTGACTAAACTTTACCCAATTCAACACGGCCCAATATCTTTTCAGTGGGAAACTGACGACGTCTGACGTAATTGACGGCGTTTTTCCATTCAATTGCGGCCAGTGTCAGTCGGACATTGTGGCATTTCTATAGCGCCTCATTTATAAGACCTATGTTAACGGGAAAACCTGCCCTAGTTACCATAGCAACCAATTTCAGCTCAGTTTTAACAGAAACCTGCCCTAATTACCATAGCAACCAATCCCAGCTCAGATTTAACAGAACCCTGCCCCAGTAACCCATAGCTACCAATCAAAAATCAGTTTCAAGAGACAACTGTCCTAGTTACCCAGTGCAGCCAATCAGAGCGCAGCTTCCATTTCAGTAAAACTGTAAGCTGCGCTCTGATAGGTTGCTATGGGAAACAAGGTCAGTCTTTATATAGGAGGCAGAGCGGCGTCTCCTTCAGTCCCGTCGGGTCAGTACCGGGGATGACGCGTCCTCCCTCCAGCGGCAGGCGGGTGTCGGTGTTGGTGGCGATGAACAGGCAGTCCGGGTCCTGCAGATAGTGGAGCGCCCGCGTCAGTTTCATGTAGCTGAAATGCTCGTCGAAGCCGACCACCACGGCCCGCACCTCCGGGTCCTTCTCCAGCGCCGCCCAGTCCTTCATGCCGCCGGTCACCGGCTCCGGGCCGCTCCCCACATGCGGGATCCCCGCCGCCTCCAGCTCCCGGCTCAGCGCCGTGCCGCCGATCAGATAGACCTTGCCCTGCAGCCGCGCCTCGTCCCGCAGGTACCGGGCCGTGCAGTACGCGGTGCCGAACACCTCCCCCGGCTCCGCGCCGAAGCCCAGCCGGCCCAGCTTGTCGGCGTACATGGCCCGGGTCTTGGTGCTGTTGTTCGTCAGGTAGAAGACCCGCTTCCCGCTGCTCCGCAGGGCGGTGACCAGCTCCGGGGCCCCCGGCACCGCCTCGTCCCCCCGCCACAGCACCCCGTCACAGTCAAAGAGCACCGTGTCCACCGAGGCCAGGACCCGGCGGGACAGCTCCCCGCTCAGCCGCGAGCACTTGGAGGCCGCCATGTCTTCTCCCTGGACACCGGGAGCGACCGGAAGAGGCGGCTCTGAAGAGATCAGTCACCGACTGGGGACGGCGCCCGGATCAATGTCTGCCCGATATGTGCGGCAATGTGGCTGCCAGGACAAGTGGTGGCGTATCGGGCGATCAGAATGGCGACATCGCACCTGTCTGTCTGAGAGGACGTGGGTGGGGAAGAGGAGAAGTCTGTGGGGTGGGGAAAAGGGGACAAGAGGACATCGGTGGGGACGAGAGGAGGCGTCTGTAAGGAAGAGGGGACGAGAGGACATCGGTAGGGGCGAACAACGGGACGTCTGTGGGGAAGAGGGGACGTCTGTGGGGTGGGGAAAAGGGGACAAGAGAACGTCTAAGGAAGAGGGGACGAGAGGACATCGGTAGGGACGGAAGAGGGGACGAGAGGAGGCGTCTGTAAGGAAGAGGGGACGAGAGGACATCGGTAGGGACGAACAAGGTGACGTCTGTGGGGAAGAGGGGACGTCTGTGGGGTGGGGAAAAGGGGACAAGAGAACGTCTAAGGAAGAGGGGACGAGAGGACATCGGTAGGGACGAACAAGGCGACGTCTGTGGGGAAGAGGGGACGTCTGTGGGGTGGGGAAAAGGGGACAAGAGAACGTCTAAGGAAGAGGGGACGAGAGGACATCGGTAGGGACGAACAAGGTGACGTCTGTGGGGAAGAGGGGACGTCTGTGGGGTGGGGAAAAGGGGACAAGAGAACATCTAAGGAAGAGGGGATGAGAGGACATCGGTAGGGACGAACAAGGCGACGTCTGTGGGGAAGAGGGGACGAGAGGAGGCGTCTGTAAGGAAGAGGGGACGAGAGGACATCGGTAGGGGCGAACAAGGGGACGTCAGTGGGGAAGAGGGGACGTCTGTGGGGTGGGGAAAAGGGGACAAGAGAACGTCTAAGGAAGAGGGGACGAGAGGACATCGGTAGGGATGAACAAGGGGACGTCAGTGGGGAAGAGGGGACGTCTGTGGGGTGGGGAAAAGGGGACAAGAGGACGTCTGTGGGGAAGCGGGGACAAGAAGACATCGGTAGGGACGGAAGAGGGGATGAGAGGAGGCGTCTGTAAGGAAGAGGGGACGAGAGGACATCAGTAGGGGCGAACAAGGGGACGTCAATGGGGAAGAGGGGACGTCTGTGGGGAAGAGGAGACGTCTGTGGGGTGGGGAAAAGGGGACAAGAGGACGTCTGTAAGGAAGAGGGGACGAGAGGACATCGGTAGGGACGAACAAGGGGACGTCAGTGGGGAAGAGGGGACGTCTGTGGGGAAGAGGAGACGTCTGTGGGGTGGGGAAAAGGGGACAAGAGGACGTCTGTGGGGAAGCGGGGACAAGAAGACATCGGTAGGGACGGAAGAGGGGACGAGAGGAGGCGTCTGTAAGGAAGAGAGGACATCGGTAGGGGCGAACAAGGGGACGTCAGTGGGGAAGAGGGGACGTCAGTGGGGACGAGAGGACATCGGTAGGGGCGAACAAGGGGACGTCAGTGGGGAAGAGGGGACGTCAGTGGGGACAAGAGGACATCGGTAGGGGCGAACAAGGGGACGTCAGTGGGGAAGAGGGGACGAGAGGACGTCTGTAAAGTAGAGAGGATGTGGGTGGGGACGAACAAGAGGACCGCGGTGGAGAAGAGGGGATGTCGGTAGGGATGAACAAGGGGACGTCAGTGGGGACGAACAAGAGGACCGTGGTGGAGAAGAGGGGACGTCGGTAGGGATGAACAAGGGGACATCACTGGGGACAAATAAGAGGACCGCATTGGGGAAGAGGGGACATCTGTGGGGACGAATAAGAGGACCGCGGTGGGGAAGAGAGGACGTTGGTAGGGACACTAGTGGGGACGAACAAGAGGATGTCAGTGGGGACGAACAAGGGGACGTCAGTGGGGATGAGAGGACATCGGTAGGGGCGAACAAGGGGACGTCAGTGGGGAAGAGGGGATGAGAGGATGTGGGTGGGGACGAACAAGAGGACCGCGGTGGAGGAGAGGGGATGTCGGTAGGGATGAACAAGGGGATGTCAGTGGGGACGAACAAGAGGACCGTGGTGGAGAAGAGGGGACGTCAGTGGGGACAAATAAGAGGACCGCAGTGGGGAAGAGAGGACGTCGGTAGGGACGAACAAGGGGACATCACTGGGGACGAATAAGAGGACCGTGGTGGGGAAGAGAGGACGTCAGTAGGGACGAACAAGGGGACGTCAGTGGGGACAAATAAGAGGACCGCAGTGGGGAAGAGGGGACATCTGTGGGGACGAATAAGAGGACCGCGGTGGGGAAGAGAGGACATTGGTAGGGACACTAGTGGGGACGAACAAGAGGATGTCAGTGGGGACGAACAAGAGGATGTCAGTGGGGACGAACAAGGGGACGTCAGTGGGGACGAATAAGGACTGCAGTGGGGATGAGAGGACGTCTGTGGGGACGAACAAGGGGACGTCAGTGGGGATGAATAAGAGGACCGCGGTGGGGAAGAGGGGGCGAGAGGACATCGGTAGGGACGAACAAGAGGACATCGGTAGAGACAAACAAGGGGACATCATTGAGGACGAATAAGAGGACCGCGGTGGGGAAGAGAGGACGTTGGTAGGGAAGAACAAGGGGACGTCAGTGGGGACGAACAAGAGGACGTCAGTGGGGACGAATAATAGGACCGCGGTGGGGAAGAGGTGACGAGATGACATCGGTAGGGGCGAACAAGGGGACGTCAGTGGGGACGAACAAGAAGACCTCGGTGGGGAAGAGGGGACGAGAGGACGTCGATGGGGAAGTGGAGATGAGAAGATGTCGGTAGGGGGATGAGGTGACGAGCGGACATCTGTGGGGATGAGAGAAAGTGTGTGGGGGCAATTGAGGGGACATTGGTAGGGGCATTGGTGGCCATGAGTGGATTTTGGGGATTAGGGGACGTCCATGGGGATGAGAATATGTCGGAGGCAGCGCGGGTGGGGACGAATCGGGACAACGGTGGGAAGAAGGGCACGTCGGTGGGGATGAGCGGATATCCGTGGGGATGTGGGGGCGAACAAGATGTTGGTAGGGGAGAGGGCACGTCGGCAATGAGCGGGTGTTAAGGCCCAGGAAACGTCGGTGGGGATGAGCAGATGTTGGAGGGGACGTTAGTGGGGATAAGGGGACGAGCTGACATTGGTGGGGACGAGGTCACATTGGTGGGGATGAGGGCACGTCGGTGGGGGTGAACGAGGAGACATTGGTAGGGGCGAGGGTATGTCGGCGATGAGCGGACGTCGGTTGTGACGACCAAGGGGACGTCAGTGGGGAATAAGGGGTGAGTGGACGTCGGCGGGGATGAGCAGATGTTGGAGGGGATGTCGATGGGAATGAGCGGACATCCGTGGGGATGAGTGGGCATCGGTGGGGGCGAACAAGGAGACGTTGGTATTGGCGAAAGTACGTCAGCGATGAGTGGATGTTGGGGACAAGGGATCGTCCGTGGGGACAAGAGGATGTCGGTGGGGATGAGCAGATGTTGGAGGGGACGAATGAGGGGATGTCTGTGGGGATGAGCGGATGTCGGTAAGGATGAGGGGACAAGCGAACATCCATGGGGATGAGAGGAAGTCTATAAAGGGGACATTGGAAGGGGCAAGGGCGCATTGGTGACGATGAGCAGATATTGGGGATGAGAGGGCGCCGGTGGGGACACGACACATGTTCGTGGGGACGTCGGTTAAGATGAGTGGATGTCGGTAGGGACAAGCGGACGTCGATTGGGGTGAATGAGGGGATGTTGGTAAGGGCAAGGGCACACCAGTAGTGATGAGCAGATGTTGGGGACGTCGGTAGGGATGAAGGGATTTCGGTGGTGATGAGGGGACATAGGTAGTAGCGAACAGACATCCGTGGAGATGAGGGAACGTTGATAGGGACGAGAGCATGTCGGTGATGAGTGGATGTGAGGACGTTGGTAGGGAGAAGCGGATGTCGGTGGTGCTGAGCAACCAAATTTTTTGTGATTTGCATCCTGCACATCCAGCTGGATACATTTGCCCGTGCAGTCTGCTGTATGAGACTAGACTCCGTCTGTATTCGTACCGCATGAATTCGCTGCCGATTTTCCTTCTGAAGGATACAGACTGGCATTTTTGGTGAGCTGCGCCTGCTCCACCACATAAACTGATCAGCGCCAATGTCAGCTTATGCTGCGGGGATCCACCATGGACAGCACTCTGCAATGCTGAGGGTGAACCTTGCAGTACCTGAGATTAGGAGTAATGTCTTCATGTTAACTGAAAAATAAATAGTCACCGCAATAGTTCATTTCTTGTATTTTGTTTATTTTGTGAAATCTAGAAGAAAACCGCGAGCAGTGAATGAAGGGCTGTAGGAGCGGAGGAGGACTCAGGACGTCTTCTATACATACAGGTGCTGAGGAGCCGGCCAGAGAAAAGCTGTAAGGAAAGGAGGATACAGAGGAACGAGTTCAGATCGTCTGGTTTTGCTTTTTTAGAATACATTTCTTACAACACCACAAAGCAGGATTCTGGTCCCCTGGAAGAGTCCAGACTAAAATATCCCAATCCATCGTCCTTAAGGCTGGACATGACATGAGGCAGCTGTAGGCCGAGTGCTCGTGCGACCTCCAGCAATCTCTCCAGACTCTTCCTTAGGTCGCAGTCAGAGGTCCGTATAAATCGGACCACAATGCAGAGACCGGCCGGCGGCTCTGACGACCCGAGTGCGACACCTTCATATATTTCTATACAGCTGTTGTGCTCAGGTTGGGAGACCCGTGACCAGTCCGTACATTGCTGTACAATCTCTACAGCCGTCTGAGGATTTTAATGAAAGGTCAATTTCAGTTTCATGTTTTAACAAGCAGCTTGCAATTTTAACCATTACTGAACCAAAGACCACCCCTTTATATCCTATCTATTGCTCGTTGTTCTGAGACGTGTTCGGGGGGGATAGACCTTTGGATGCCGCAGCGTGTCACACTGGTACCATATAATAACGCCGTGTGGTGTCATTTTGTTCCTTCTGCCATATGTGTCTCCCCATTTACTGTACGACTCATTTTTATTATGTTCTCTGTGTATATATCTTTCTTAATAAAACCTGTTGTTTGGTAGTCTACCTTTTTTAATGCCCAGGATTTGTGTTCTCAGCAGGGAGATTTGTCTCCTGTGTCAATTCTTGGCCAAAGTCGCGCAAGTCCCTTGTTCTGATGATTGTTGGCGGTGCGTACGCACTGATTTACCAATTACTACCTATTCAGGACATAATGGGCAATCAAATTTATGAAGATGGCAACGCCCCTTTAAGTGGTATTCTGGCTCTGATCAGTTCCACATAAAAAATAACTAGGGGTTTGTGACGTCACATCTACTGATACCTGCCAGGTTAGATATGCGGTAAGCATGTGTCCTGTCCTACACACCATGACGCGCTCTGTACGGGTTTACCTGAAGCAACAGAACTGTTGATCGGCTTGTTATACATTTTGAGGAACTTTTCTGGTGTGAGAAACGTCTCGGAGCGAATAAGGAAGTCGATGTTTTCTTCTCTGACCAGCAGTTCTGGCGCCAAGTCATGCAGATTTCCTCCCAGACCTTTGCTGCCAGGCTGCACAAATATATGCATTCAGCTATAAGAAAAGCTTTACCATACAAGTCTAGAACGTCAGCATCCAATATATTACGGCCTATAATCGCTGTCCTATACGCCTTCACTTAAGTAGATCGTTTTCTAAGTACAAAGTTACGAAACTTAGATTTTCTACCGATTTGCTTCTGCAGATTGTGAAGTCCTTTACCTCACCGCGTGCTTTTGCAAAACTGATATGAATGGATCAGAGCTCAAGCGCCCAACTGTCTGCTCTCCCCTCCCTTCACCCAGTGTTAGAGGTTGCAGTGGAAAGATAGGCGTATACAGATATGCAGTGGACAGGGGAGAAAGTAGCTAAAGTCTTATGGAGAGTAGAGAGGTAGAAAAGTAAATAAGTGCTGATATATGAGCAGTTTGGAAAGACCTGACTAGCCCCCGGGTAAATTTCCCAGCCCTCACCAACTGAATAAATGGCCTTCTCAGAAGAGACCTCAATGGTGATGGGCGGGGATAAGCCGGCAGGGGGTTCACATCGGAATAGTCAGATCTTATCCCGTGTGGTCCACATTTTTTCAAACTGATTTCTCCGAAACAACGACCAAAATGAGCTAATATTCTGCGAGTGGATAAAATCAGCGTATTTTTTTTCGCTACGGGTGAACTTACACTTAGTATCTGAGACAAGAACACTCCTAACTTCAACATAAGAGTGAAACATTCTTCCACCACGGTCTCCTCCGAAAGTCCAGACCCAACGTCACCCAAGTACTGCGTGGGCAGCGTCACGATGTGGAAATACCACTGCGGAAGCAGCCTGCTCCGGATGTTGTGCGAGATCACAAGGATTCTGATGTCCTGCAGAAGTGATCTGGAAAATATGGATGGGTTATGTGCGGACGCAGTAAATTGTGAGGATCACACCTGCACGTAGCGTTACATAACTATTCCAGATGTTCTAGAAAACACGTAATTCGATATTGGTTCTCACAAAAAAAATTATAAACTCGTACTTTGCACCCTGGATCTGAATGAGATCTTGATTTATCCCAGAGAGGATTTCGGAAGAAGCCTACGGAAGCAATGAATAGGGAGACATTAACAACACACAGGACAGTTACTGAGGGCTTCATAAGAGATCATACTGTAGAATTGAAGGGGTTATTTCCCATTGTCACAAATTGGTATTGTCAGATAGAGCTTGTAAAAACAAGCACTTTTCCAATTTACAGCTTATTAAAATTTGCTGCCGTTCTTGAGATATTAACACTTTTCTTTTGATTACATCTCGTTGCCTAGGAGACCGACCACTTGGTCTCCAAGGCAACAAGATGAAAAGAAAAAAATATTAATATGTCAAGAACGACTGGAAATTTTAACAAGCAGTAAATTGCAAAATTGGTTGTTTTTACAAGCGCTATCTGACAACATCCATTTATAAATGAAAAAAATAAAGTAAAAATGTTTTTAAAAATATTATAACAAAAAAAACTAGAGGTTTGAGTCAATCCTGCTTTTCTTAGTTCAAAAATAATAATATAAAAAGTAATCATATTTGGTATTGTACATAGGTACCCCAAGAAAAAAAAAAAAAAGTTGCGGCTCTTGGAAGGGAGGGAGGAAAAAAACAAAAGTGCAAAAAAGAAAAAACACGTCACACAGGTTTTAAAAGGCATAGATGCAGGTGCAAAATTTGTGACATTTTCTGGTTTAAAGCTTAATAAATCTGTCTATAAAGTATTTGGTCATACCCCTCTTGGACTTTACACCTATTTTTTCTGCCCTTGGTAGGAACGCTATAAAAATAATTATCAGTTTGCAACTTTTTAGGACCAAAAATTGTCAAAAAAGTTCAATGTGTAGTGGTCAGGAATGGTACTGCAATGTCCCCCCCCCTATTCACTTGGGGAGGATCCCACCCTCCTGATATTAATGACTTATTAAAATATATCTGAAGGTCCTGGAACGCCCCTTTAATTCCCAGTCCACATTCCCATTTCATAGCACTCACCTCAATCATATGAATGACACAGCCGGGGTAGAGCAGCAGTAATCCGGAGATGGATTCTCCCAGGTTGGATTTTATCAGTCGATGAAATAATCTTTCGTAATGATCTGTGTGCAGAGAAGAAGAAATCATCATCGTCATCAATCCATATGTTAGATTTTTTTTACATGAGAAATCTTGTGATAGTAAGACATGGCATTTAAAAGTAAGTACACCAGCCTCCTTAGGTCTAAGATCTATTTAATAATGTGCAGTTGGCATTGTGAAATCTGCTTTAAAAAATAATAATTAAAAAAATGCCCTGGAAAACCCCTTTAAATATAGACCCCCTACATATTTTTATTTTATTTTAATGGATCGGGGGATAAAAAAAAAAAAAGTTTTGCAATCGGGTCTGCAATTACGTAAGAAAAAAAATGTTTTCAAAGTTTGTGGTTTTTGCGCAGCAGTTACCTGGTATATCCCCGCGATGCGCTTGCCCCGGAGTTATCCTCGCTACGTAGATCATTCGATGAGTTATTGACTTCTGCAGAAAGTACACCACAAAGAGATTAGAAATGGATACTGCGACAACGCGGTGTGCGCCTCTGATTTCGCTCCCCCAGGCCTTTTTAGGCTCAGGCAGAGGTTTGCTGTATGAGTATTCGGATGGTTCAGTTTCCATTATGGCCACTAAACGACTGAGCTCTGTGTACCCAGGACTGGCTCTGGGACATGTCTCCTGACACGCTCATCTCAGCTATACTGCACACTCGACTCTGCTGCTCCAAGGCGCCTGTGCTCTTACCCAGATAAATAGATTAAAAATTCTAATAAAAAGGGGGTAACATAAACGCTGCTGGGAATGACGGGCGGTAATGTCGCCATAAGAATTTATGGAATGAAAAAGGATTATGTGTTCCAACATCGGACAGATGTAATCCTCAGGAATCAATCCACCGCTGCACATTCTGTTTAGCTCATTGTCCTCCTACTCAATGCTGCTGTTCCAAGATGCCTCTCTGCACACTCTGCTCTGCTACTCCATCGTTTTGGCCTGCGTATCCAACTGCACTTTTCAACACCGCTCCAAGACTCCACCTGCATATCCAGCTCTGCTGTATCACGCTGCACCACGTGCCGACCTGCATATCCAGCTCCGCTATTCCAGGTGCTAACTAGCGTATCCAGCTCTGCTGTTCCATGCCATTCAAGTGATTACCTGTATATCCAACATATCCAAATCTGCTGGTCCATGCACTGACCTACATATCCAGGTGCGTGTTCCATGCCATTCAAGTGCTGACCAACATATCCAAATCTGCTGTTCCACACTGCTCCAGTGCTGACCTACTAAACAGCTCTATTGTTCTACACTGCTCCAGTGCTGGTCTGCATATCCAGCTCCACTATTCCAGGTGCTAACTAGCATATCCAGCTGTGCTTTTCCGCGCTGCTCCAGTGCTGACCTGCACATCCAGCTCTGCTATTCCACACTGCTCCAGTGCTGACCTGCACATCCAGCTCTGCTATTCCACACTGCTCCAGTGGCGACCTGCACATCCAGCTCTGCTATTCCACACTGCTCCAGTGGCGACCTGCACATCCAGCTCTGCTATTCCACACTGCTCCAGTAGTGACCTGCACATCCAGCTCTGCTATTCCACACTGCTCCAGTGGCGACCTGCACATCCAGCTCTGCTATTCCACACTGCTCCAGTAGTGACCTGCACATCCAGCTCTGCTATTCCACACTGCTCTAGTGGCGACCTGCACATCCAGCTCTGCTATTCCACACTGCTCCAGTGGCGACCTGCACATCCAGCTCTGCTATTCCACACTGCTCCAGTAGTGACCTGCACATCCAGCTCTGCTATTCCACACTGCTCCAGTGGCGACCTGCACATCCAGCTCTGCTATTCCACACTGCTCCAGTAGTGACCTGCACATCCAGCTCTGCTATTCCACACTGCTCTAGTGGCGACCTGCACATCCAGCTCTGCTATTCCACACTGCTCCAGTAGTGACCTGCACATCCAGCTCTGCTGTTCCACACTGCTCCAGTAGTGACCTGCACATCCAGCTCTGCTATTCCACACTGCTCCAGTAGTGACCTGCACATCCAGCTCTGCTATTCCACACTGCTCCAGTGGCGACCTGCACATCCAGCTCTGCTATTCCACACTGCTCCAGTAGTGACCTGCACATCCAGCTCTGCTATTCCACACTGCTCCAGTAGTGACCTGCACATCCAGCTCTGCTATTCCACACTGCTCCAGTAGTGACCTGCACATCCAGCTCTGCTATTCCACACTGCTCCAGTAGTGACCTGCACATCCAGCTCTGCTATTCCACACTGCTCCAGTAGTGACCTGCACATCCAGCTCTGCTATTCCACACTGCTCCAGTGGCGACCCGCACATCCAGCTCTGCTATTCCACACTGCTCCAGTGGCGACCTGCACATCCAGCTCTGCTATTCCACACTGCTCCAGTAGTGACCTGCACATCCAGCTCTGCTATTCCACACTGCTCCAGTGGCGACCTGCACATCCAGCTCTGCTATTCCACACTGCTCCAGTAGTGACCTGCACATCCAGCTCTGCTATTCCACACTGCTCCAGTAGTGACCTGCACATCCAGCTCTGCTATTCCACACTGCTCCAGTAGTGACCTGCACATCCAGCTCTGCTATTCCACACTGCTCCAGTGGCGACCTGCACATCCAGCTCTGCTATTCCACACTGCTCCAGTGGCGACCTGCACATCCAGCTCTGCTATTCCACACTGCTCCAGTGGCGACCTGCACATCCAGCTCTGCTATTCCACACTGCTCCAGTAGTGACCTGCACATCCAGCTCTGCTATTCCACACTGCTCCAGTGGCGACCTGCACATCCAGCTCTGCTATTCCACACTGCTCCAGTAGTGACCTGCACATCCAGCTCTGCTATTCCACACTGCTCTAGTGGCGACCTGCACATCCAGCTCTGCTATTCCACACTGCTCCAGTAGTGACCTGCACATCCAGCTCTGCTATTCCACACTGCTCCAGTAGTGACCTGCACATCCAGCTCTGCTGTTCCACACTGCTCCAGTAGTGACCTGCACATCCAGCTCTGCTATTCCACACTGCTCCAGTAGTGACCTGCACATCCAGCTCTGCTATTCCACACTGCTCCAGTGGCAACCTGCACATCCAGCTCTGCTATTCCACACTGCTCCAGTAGTGACCTGCACATCCAGCTCTGCTATTCCACACTGCTCCAGTAGTGACCTGCACATCCAGCTCTGCTATTCCACACTACTCCAGTAGTGACCTGCACATCCAGCTCTGCTATTCCACACTGCTCCAGTAGTGACCTGCACATCCAGCTCTGCTATTCCACACTGCTCCAGTGGCGACCTGCACATCCAGCTCTGCTATTCCACACTGCTCCAGTGGCGACCTGCACATCCAGCTCTGCTATTCCACACTGCTCCAGTAGTGACCTGCACATCCAGCTCTGCTATTCCACACTGCTCCAGTGGCGACCTGCACATCCAGCTCTGCTATTCCACACTGCTCCAGTAGTGACCTGCACATCCAGCTCTGCTATTCCACACTGCTCCAGTAGTGACCTGCACATCCAGCTCTGCTATTCAACACTGCTCCAGTGGCGACCTGCACATCCAGCTCTGCTATTTCACACTGCTCCAGTGGCGACCTGCACATCCAGCTCTGCTATTCCACACTGCTCCAGTAGTGACCTGCACATCCAGCTCTGCTATTCCACACTGCTCCAGTGGCGACCTGCACATCCAGCTCTGCTATTCCACACTGCTCCAGTAGTGACCTGCACATCCAGCTCTGCTATTCCACACTGCTCCAGTAGTGACCTGCACATCCAGCTCTGCTGTTCCACACTGCTCCAGTAGTGACCTGCACATCCAGCTCTGCTATTCCACACTGCTCCAGTAGTGACCTGCACATCCAGCTCTGCTATTCCACACTGCTCCAGTGGCGACCTGCACATCCAGCTCTGCTATTCCACACTGCTCCAGTGGCGACCTGCACATCCAGCTCTGCTATTCCACACTGCTCCAGTAGTGACCTGCACATCCAGCTCTGCTATTCCACACTGCTCCAGTAGTGACCTGCACATCCAGCTCTGCTATTCCACACTGCTCCAGTGGCGACCTGCACATCCAGCTCTGTTGTTCCAATGCCGTCTGGTTCATCCCGATCCGCTGTACCTCGCTCTGGTCCATGCCTCACCTGGTGAAGTGGATTAGCAAACCAACCTCACCAGGCGATCCCATAACATACATGATTACAATAAAAACGGCTGATTTCTTGCAAGTAAAAGAACAAAACAGCGCCACCCCTGTCTCCGGGCTGAGTCTGGTATTACCGCTCTGATGAAGTGAATGAGTCTGACTTGCAGTACTAGACACAACCATGGACAGCTGTGGCGCTGTTTTTTTTTACATAAAGCAGCCATGTTTTTCTAACTCTGTGACTACACAATATTAGGAAAGCGGATACCACGAACCATGCGCTGGGCTTCAAGGAGCACGGTCAGGGCCGAGATGCGGGGGACACCGGGCGTGGACGAGGGTCTCACACGGGAGGCCATGACTGATGCTCTGTAGGCCACAGATGCTGCCATAACAACCTGCCGGCACTGCGAGCAGCTCCTAGGTTTCCATAGCAACCCCAGGAGACGGGGACTGATCATGGCAACCAGGTGACGAATGTACACAACAGGGAGGACCCCGGGTATCACATGGCTGACCACCAGGGAGACAGCGGAGGGGATAAATTAACCAGCAGCCTTCATTATTCATTAACTCCGTCAGCAGGAGAAGCCGACATCACGGGTGGCGAGGAAGGCGACCGCTGCCGACATCATGGAGCCCCCATAATGGTGACATAAGGGAATCGCATAGGTAACAATTACACAATATTACCCCATACAGGGCGGCTCCAGGCCCGCCTCGGGGGTCTCACGTCGCCATATATATACAGGGGATGTCAGGTGAGTGTGCACGGAGCAATTAAAGGGGGTGTCCATTACTAAGACCACCCCTTCTCAGTCCCTATGTCTCCCCTTTGTAAAATAATACAACCTACTGTATACTCACCTGCAGTGCCGCCACCGTTCCAGGGGGGTCTCTCCGTACGCCGCCATCTTTGTACTCCCGTGAAGCCCAGCATAGGAGAGGATGAATTTCATCATAAAATACAACATTATTCCAGCATATAACACAAGCGATCACAGGTCCACGTTCTCTAGGGGAAATAAAAAATTAAAGTGAAAAATAATTACAAAAAATAAATAAATAAAATAAAATAATAATAAAATAATAATAAAACATAAAAGTTTGAATCTTTTTTTTTTTTCCAGCAATAGAAAAATAATAATAAAAATATCTCTGGTATCGTCATGTGCATAAAAGTCCGATCTATCAACAAGATAAAGAAATAATCATCATAAAACAATAAAAATAAATGATTAAAAATCCAGAATTGCTATTGGTCGCTTCTCTCAAAAAAAGCGATAGAAATGATGTAATGCACCTTAATATGGCACTATGAAAAACTACAGCTCGCCTCACAGAAAAATAAAAAAATAATGTTCATAAAGTTCTGATTTTTTTCAGCCACTAATATATATATATATATATATATATATATATATATATATATATATATATATATATATATATATATATATATAGACAGGGCGTTTTTTTAGGCAAGGGTCCTACATTATTCTCTTGAATTCAGGCATATATGGCAACACAATTAGCCTACTACAACTTCTGGCAATTTGCCCTTTACCAATATGGCCGCTCCGCCTCTTTTGCGTCGCGCCGTCACGCTCTCACTCTTGCCTTCTCCTTTACGTGCCAGCCCTCCTCCGTTGTTATGACGACACGGTCGTAAAGTCGCCATTTTGCGTTGTGTTGTTGCCGCTGTGCGCTCGGTTCGTTGCGACAGAAGGAGGAGAAGTCCTGGCAAGGGATGAGCTCGGAGCTGGGGCCGGAGGAGGGAGACGCGGAGACTGTGCCCGGCGGTCTGGTCCTCCCCGGCCTCCCCGCGGGGCCCCTCATCGACCACTTTAAGGAGGAAGGTGAGAGGGGGAAGAGCCGGGGCCCCATATTGTGCGGGTCCTCCCCTGCAGGGCCACAACAAGTGCACATGTGAGGAGAGGGCAGCCATGGTCCCTGACCCCGCAACAGGCGTTAACCCCTTCATCAGCAACCGGACATTTTTCCTTTTATATTTTCCCCTTCCCTTCTTCCAGGAGCCATAACTTTTTTTTTTTCCACTTTTTTTCTTTTTTCATTTTTTATTGGATACTAGTGGAATCATTTTATAATTTGCTTGTATGTGTGGAAATTATATATATATATATATGTATATACTGTATATAATTTCGCTGTAATTTTGAAATGAACCAGCGATCAATATACCAGACAAATCGCCGTCTCCTATCGAGCCCTGTCTGTAGCTTGACTTTGCAAGAGTACCAAGATGGCGGCGACCAGGGGTCCAGCAGAAGACCCCACCCTGGGACTACATTGGTAACCCATCAGCACTCTTGTGACAGCCATTTAAATGATGCCTCCAGTGACTGACAGCGGCATTTAAAGGGTTAAACAGATCTGATCGCTGCCGAAAGGAGGCAGGTGCGTCCTGTGACTAAAATGGTCATTAATGGGTTAAATGGAGTATGTGCGGGTATAGATGTAGAATATATATATATATGTATATGTATATATATATATCCCATTAATGACCTGTGACATTCCCGTCATACACGTGATAAAGACCCTGTGAGGTTGAAACGTCGCACTACTGGCACAATTAAGTGTTTCCTGTCTTCATTTGGATTGGATGCTGTCCTTCACTTTGAAGCTTTGGTATTCCCGTCATACACGTCTGCTCCCGATAGTGCAGTATTTTTCTTTTTAGATGATGGCACACTACAACTCCCAGCATTTCCTGGGTTTGCAGAGCTCTCTGCAGTGGACGTAAGGTCCGTATTGTGGTTTGTTTCACATTTCCGTTTCCTTTTTTACCGTCTTCTCTTTTTTGTGTATTTAATTTTTTATTTTTAATGTGAGACCTTGGATTCAGATTTTTTTTTTTTTCTTTCTTTTTTTATTCCCCTTGGGTGTTTTGACCCTGCGATCGTCAGATCTTTTACCACGTACTGTAATTATTATTATTATTTATTTATTTATATAGCACCATTAATTCCATGGTGCTGTACATGAGAAAGGGGTTACATCAAAATACAAGTATCACTTACAGTAAACAAAACTAACAATGGCAGACTGGTACAGAGGGGCGAGGACCCTGCCCTTGCGGGCTTACGTTCTACTGTAATAATATATAGTGAAAATCGCCGTCTCCTATAAGGCTCAGCCTGTGGCAGCTGCGGCCGGTGTGAACAAAGATGGTCAGAAGGAAAAAAAAAAAACAACGTTTTTAATGCAGCTTTGAATGAATTTTAGGCGACGATTATAAAGTCTTTATATTTATGATTTCTTCTTTTTTTTCTTTTTCTTGCTGGTAGCAGATGAAGATGTGCATAGATGTGGTCGCTGTCAGGCTGAATTCACGAGCTTGGAAGAGTTTGTCCAGCACGAGATACAAAAGGCCTGTCAGCGGGACCTGGATGAAAGCTTCGAGTCCTCCATATCCGTCCTCAGCAGCCAAGAGGTAAAGGCGACGCATCGCATCCAGGGAAGGCTCTTCACAACGTAACCCCCCTATCCAGGACAGATTTTTATGTCCGATTCTTCAGTTCAGACAACCATTTTCTATTAATGCAGTTTTTGGGTGGTCATCTGAAATTAGTTTTACTATAGTTAACCCCTACCCCCCCATACACTGCTGAACCCATCAATATCAGCGAGTCCAGCCGACAGTCTAATGCTTATGGGAGCCCCCCGACAGATGATTTCTGCTGAGGGCCCCTAAATGCTTTAGGCTGCTGATCCTCGTGTTCTCTAAGAGATAAGCCACCACCACAGATTGCCCCTGCTCTCTAAGAGGGGGCACCGACAGCAATCTGCCGAGTGAATGGAGGTCGGGGAGAGAGCTGTCAGCCAAACCATCGTTCAGCCATCTAAAGTGTATGTTATCCCAAGAGCTATTTATATGACGGTGTGGCCCTTTAATCGACCCCTTTTATGCACCATCGGCAAGAAATCTGTGTCTTTCAGTCGGATCTGTAAGTTCATTAAGGGGAGATGATGCGCCTGCATCTCCTCGGCCTCCCCTGGATGACTGACAGGTCGTTTGCTCTGATACACTGACTAGCGGGCAATCAGGCAGAAGAGAGTGCGACTAGTTTAGGAATACGGGCGAGCGGAGGCTGAGGAACTAGAAGTGCCATCACACCCCAATGTACGTCCAGACTGGACTTCAGCCATTATTCTCTACTGACTTCAGGGGGATAGATGAATAGACTGGCTTATCTTATCAAGAGCTCATTGAACATATAATAGTCTAAGGGTACCGTTACACTAAACGATTTACCAACGATCACGACCAGCGATACGACCTGGCCGTGATCGTTGGTAAGTCGTTGTGTGGTCGCTGGAAAGCTGTCACACAGACAGCTCTCCAGCGACCAACGATGCCGAAGTCCCCGGGTAACCAGGGTAAACATCGGGTTACTAAGCGCAGGGCCACGCTTAGTAACCCGATGTTTACCCTGGTTACCATCGTAAATGTAAAAAAAAACCAAACAGTACATACTCACATTCCGGTGTCACGTTCCCTCGCCGTCTGCTTCCCGCACTGACTGTGAGTGCCGGCCGTAAAGTAAAAGCAGAGCGCAGCGGTGACGTCACCGCTGTGCTGTGCTTTACGGCCGGCACTCACAGTCAGTGCGGGAAGCAGACGGCGAGGGAACGTGACACCGGAATGTGAGTATGTACTGGTTTTTTTTTTTACATTTACGATGGTAACCAGGGTAAACATCGGGTTACTAAGCGTGGCCCTGCGCTTAGTAACCCGATGTTTACCCTGGTTACAAGCGAACACATCGCTGGATCGGTGTCACACACGACGATCCAGCGATGACAGCGGGAGATCCAGCGACGAAATAAAGTTCCAAACAATCTGCTACGACGTACGATTCTCAGCGGGGTCCCTGATCGCTGCTGCATGTCAGACACAGCGATATCGTATGGATATCGCTGGAACGTCACGGATCGTGCCGTCGTAGCGACCAAAGTGCCACTGTGAGATGGTACCCTAATGTAGATGGGAGTGCAGTTACCTGGTCTGTAAAGATTACCTCCACAGTCATCTCATTATCACAACAGACAGGAATACAATGACTGATAACAACTCTAAATATAGTAGATAACGCATTATCCACCATTCACAATAGGTGATGTCACAGCTCACCTCCTCCTCCTCCTCCTCCTGTACAATGACTGATAACACCTCTATACACAGTAGATAACACAGGATCCACCATTCACAATAGGTGATGTCACAGCTCACCTCCTCCTCCTGTACAATGACTGATAACACCTCTATGTACAGTAGATAACACAGGATCCACCATTCACAATAGGTGATATCACAGCTCACCTCCTCCTCCTGTACAATGACTGATAACACCTCTATATACAGTAGATAACACAGGATCCACCACTCACAATAGGTGATGTCACAGCTCACCTCCTCCTCCTGTACAATGACTGATAACACCTCTATGTACAGTAGATAACACAGGATCCACCATTCACAATAGGTGATGTCACAGCTCACCTCCTCCTCCTGTACAATGACTGATAACACCTCTATATACAGTAGATGGCACAGGATCCACCATTGATAATAGGTGATGTCACAGCTCACCTCCTCCTCCTTTACAATGCCTGATAACACCTCTATATACCGTAGATAAAACAGGATCCATAATTCACAATAGGTGATGTCACAGCTCACCTCCTCCTCCTGTACAATGACTGATAACACCTCTATATACAGTAGATAAAACAGGATCCATAATTCACAATAGGAGATGTCACAGCTCACCTCCTCCTCCTCCTGTACAATGACTGATAACACCTCTATATACAGTAGATAACACAGGATCCACCATTCACAATAGGTGATGTCACAGCTCACCTCCTCCTCCTGTACAATGACTGATAACACCTCTATATACAGTAGATAACACACGATACACCATTCACAATAGGTGATGTCACAGCTCACCTCAGTGTAATGTGATGGGGTCCTGTCGGGGGGAGGGAAGGATCCGGCATGGTGACTTTGTGCAGCCGATCCTTTTTTTTTTTTTTTTTTTTCTTCTAATATAAGGGATATTCTTGTATTCACATGGGACCTATGAGGTAATAAACGTCACGAGTGTTTGTCACAGCAGGTGGTGCCGTGCATAGAAGAAGATGACGTGGACATCTCTCACGTGGTTGTGGAGGCGAGCTCCTTACAGGAGATGAGCTGCTCTCCGGATATCGGTACGGCTCCGCACCAGCACCTAATGTCCCGCCAGGATCCGGCCGTCGGCCTCTTACATTTATTTCCTATCTCAGCGATATCTGAAGAGGTGAAGATTGTCTCCAGCGAGGACAGTATGGTGGGCATCCAAAGGGGCGACCTTCAGGGAATGGAGGTGGACTGGCAGGAAGGCCCCGAGGTGCCCATACAGACCGACGATTCTCACCTGGTGAAGATGATTGTGGATGAGAGAGGCCGCTTTATTTGTCAGACGTGTGAGAAGACCTTTAAAAGTGTAGGTGTTTTTGGGCTGTCCGTACAGTGGCGCTTTGATCCTTGAAGACCCCCGTATGTTTGATGTCCTCCGCTTCCTTTCTAGTGCACCATCCTGAAGGCTCACATGCTGACGCACAGCTCCAATAAGGACTTTCAGTGCAAGCTGTGCGCGGATTCATTCAGGACCAAGGGTTCCCTCATCCGCCACATCAGGAGGCACACCGGTAAGGGGGGAAGGAAGAGGGCTGCCCCAGGGACCACCTCTCCGTCACTGGCCTGTGTGATCTGTGGTGTAGGCAGAACGATGATCGGCCACTGCCAATAGCTGACATGTGTAACAAACTCCCCATACACAGGAGCAGGACGGAGTAATCTGCTGTCAGGGGCTTATTTTCCTTCAGATGTAAGGATTGGACATGTTGAAATTCAGCGTAGCTCATCGTTTCTCCTCCCCAACTCGGCCAAGGTCGGTCCTAATGAAATCGACTTGTTCAGCTGATACAAGTCCATTGTGTTCGGCCACCTTTAACCCCTTCAGGACCTTGCCCTTTTCCGTTTTTTGCATTCTCGTTTTTCACTCCCCTCCTTCCCAGAGCCATAACTTTTTTATTTTTCCGTCAATATGGTCATATGAGGGCTTATTTTTTTCGGGACGAGTTGTAGTTTTGAACGACATCATTGGTTTTAGCATGTCGTGTACAAGGAAACGGGAAAAAAAGTGCAATCCCACACTTGTTTTTTGTTTGGCTTTTTTCTAGGTTCACTAAATGCTAATACTGACCTGCCATTATGATTCTCCAGGTCATTACGAGTTCATAGACACCAAACATGTCTAGGTTACGTTTTATCTAAGTGGTAAAAAAAAAATCCAAACTTTGCTAAAAAAAAAATTGCGCTATTTTCCAATACCCGTAGCCTCTGCATTTTTCATGATCTGGGGTCAGGTGAGGGCATATTTTTTGCGTGCCGAGCTGACGTTTTTAATGATGCCATGTTGGTGCTGATACGTTCTTTTGATCGCCCGTTATTGCATTTTAATGCAATGTCGCGGCGTCCAAAAAAAGTAAGTCTAGCGTTTAGCTTTTTTTTTTTTTTCTCGCTACGCTGTTTAGCGATCAGGTTAATCCTTTTTTTTATTGATAGATCGGGCGATTCTGAACGTGGCGATACCAAATGTGTAGGTTTTATTTTTTTTATTTTTTTTTTTTATTTTGAATGGGGCGAAAGGGGGGTGATTTAAACTTTTAATTTTATTTTTTTTTCATATTTTTTTAAACTTTTTTTTACTTTTGCCATGCTTCAATAGCCTCCATGGCTAGAAGCTGGCACCACTCGATCGGCTCTGCTACATAGCAGCGATCATCAGATCACTCTTAATGTAGCTGAATTACAGGCTTGCTATGAGCGCCGACCACAGGGTGGCGCTCACAGCAAGCCGGCATCAGCAACCACAGAGGTCTCAAGGAGACCTCTGGTTACTATGCCGACGCATCGCTGACCCCCGATCATGTGACAGGGGTCGGCGATGCGCTCATTCCGGCCCGATGGCCGGAAGCGCCAGTTAAATGCCGCTGTCAGCATTTCACAGTGGCATTTAACTAGTTAATAGCGGCGGGTGAATCGCGATTTCACCCGCCACTATTGCGGGCACATGCCAGCTGTTCAAAATAGCTGACATGTCCCGGCTTTGAGGTGGGCTGAGCGCCGGAGCCCACATCAAAGCAGGGGATCCGACCTCCGCAGTAATAGTACGGCGCAGGTCGTGAAGGGGTTAAAAAGGTTTGTCTCACCGGCTTGATTGACGGTGGGGATAATCACAAAACACATTAGACCGTCAGATGAGTCTGCCGACATGGGTGGGCTCGGCCGACAGGCTAATGTGTGGGGGGCCTCCCTGCCCTTCGCACTGACAGATGGTGTCAGGGAAAAGATGGGTCCGGCATATCTGATTTTTGGACAAACGTTCCTTTTTGGTGACTTTTCAGGAGCAGCCCTAATGTCCGGTGAGAGGGAACAAGTAACATCGGGCCCAGACTCCTGGGTAATGGTATTCCGAGAGCAGGATCCACGACCGATCGCAGCTCTTACCACTACGTCACCGCTGCCGCATGTTTTCTTAAGGTGTTGCCAAATGATCACTGTCCGGTAACGGCTTAAGA
This sequence comes from Ranitomeya variabilis, assembly GCF_051348905.1. Taxonomy (NCBI): domain Eukaryota; kingdom Metazoa; phylum Chordata; class Amphibia; order Anura; family Dendrobatidae; genus Ranitomeya; species Ranitomeya variabilis. Next base: position 22,850,568 of record NC_135238.1, read on the forward strand.
AAATACGCGTTCGCTTTTTGCTCTGAAATATAACGTGCCTGTATGGGGGTTGTGTCAACAGCAGACACAAGGGCTGCAGACTGTATTTTTGCCGTTATCCACTTTGGTCAGCTTTGGGTGGTCTCGTCTAGAAAGCCCCTTATTTTCTTTCTATGGATACACAAAATGAGCAGTAAGAAACGTCGCTTTCATTTTTTGGTCCCTTGTTTTTTCCTTATCAGACGAACGACCATACGGCTGCTCAAAGTGCGGGAAGAGTTTCCGAGAGTCGGGGGCGTTATCGAGGCATATGAGGTCTCTGACGCCCTGCACAGAGAAGATCAGCCACGTCATGGGAAACAGCATCGTGCTGAAACGTGATGAAAACTCATCAGGTCTGTGCACAGCAAAGTGTCATTTCTTATGTACTAGAGGGGTCTGCAACCGGTGAGCGCTTTCCTATGTCCTTATTTTCTTGGCTTGTATGATGATTAGGGTTGATGGTGCCAGATTTTGTAACCTGTTTGTCCACTGCATTTATTTACTCTTCCAGCGTGAATTGAGTTTTTCTGTCTTTCCCTGTTGTAGTTTTAGTATCTACAGACGTCACGTCGCACTTAGGAACCGATGAACTAGACGGCAGCCCGGTGATCCAACTAGTGACGGACGAGAAGGGCAACCTACTGCATGAGATTCATGTCCAGGTGCGAGCTGTGGCTTTCAAAACGGGGGTGAGTAGTGATTTTTCCTGTAAGGTGTCAAATCAAGTCTCCTGACCTCGAGACACCGCCGTCGCTCCAGTTGCAGCCTTGTCAGTAGTCGGTTTGTTTTGACATGCAGGGAAGATGGAGACAGAAAGACAGTGGTCCGATATTGTCATTTTGTGCAGGGGGCTACGTGACCTCACTAGTAAAGAGCTGTAGGGTATTCAGCTGTGATGATATCCGATGATATCTGGTTCTTTTTTTTCCTATAGATAGATGGTATACTGAACAAGGACGCAGAGGATCTCCAGTGTCCGGAGTGCGGGGAAATTTGCAAGAGTGTCAACTCCTTAAAGGTCCATCTGAAAGGACATGAAGGTAAAGCATCATCTGCTGCGCCTACCCTGGGTACTGAGAGCGTGGGGGGCCAGGATAGATGGGCGAAAACACAGAATTCGGTATGATAAAATCACAGAAAAGCCCCCTGACGTTCCGAAAAAAAACCAAAAACACTTTCTCTGCCACATCGTACCGTGACTGTATTTTCTCGTCCATCACGGCCACAATTCCTGTCTTGATCGCAGGTATTGTGTCCTGAACTAACAACGTCCCATCACCCGCACTTCAGCTGGAATAACATTTTTTCAGTCTGCGTTTTCCTGCGAGAGTTGCACACCGTGGTGAAACCAGGTAACTAATCTCTGCTCGTCTCCGCAGGGTGCAAGCTGTTTCGCTGCGATGAGTGCGGCCGTGAATTTTTGAAGGCTCACATGCTGAAAAAGCATCAGGAATCCCACGGCAATATCCGGAAATACAGATGCGGAGAATGTGGGAAGATGTACAAAACGATAGCGCACGTCAAGGGCCACATGAGGGTGCACTCTGATGACCGGCCGTACTCTTGTCCGAAGTGTGGGAAACAATACAAAACGAAGGTGAGCAGGGGCGGCGGTGGCATCTGTGTACGTTTTACAGATTCTGTCCCCATGGCAAAGTTTTCTTTTTTTTTGTTTGCACAGACATCCCCTTTAATCCTTTTTTTTCTATTATATAAGCTCCAATCTTGTATTTGCTTCTTGTCACAGAACGCTCAGCAAGTTCATTTACGCACCCACATGGAAGACAAGCCGTTCGTGTGCCAGTACTGCCCCCATAGCTTTAGGGAGAAGGGCTCCTTGGTGCGGCACATCAGGCACCACACGGGCGAGAAACCGTTCAAGTGTCCCAGATGCGGCCGAGGATTTGCAGAGCACGGAACGTTAAACCGCCACATGAAGACCAAAGGCAAGTGTCCGCATTTACGTCATGTCGTGTCCCCTACCTTGATGCGGGCTCCGGCGGTGAGCCCGCATCTCTCCCCGCACATAAAAGCTGATTTAATCGGCTGAAAACATTACAGGTCTCGGAAAATGGGGACAAACGCAGAAAGGTTTTTCATATACTTTTTTCTTCACCACCTAAATAAAGTATACATTTTTATCTGTGCACTCGTACTGACCTGATGATTCCTATTACTAGGGAACATTTAAATAAAAAAAAAAAAAAAACTGCGAAATTGCGTTTTCACTGCACTTGAATTTTTTTTCTCTTGTTTTCCAGTACACTATATGGTAAAAGCAATGGCGTCATTTAAAAGTACAACTCGTCCTGCAATAAACAATATGTCTGTAGGGATAGAGAAATAAAGTTATTGCTCTTGCAATAAGGGGAGGGAAAAACACAAAAAATGGTGCCTCATTTCCTTATAGGGGGAGGGGGGTTACATACCTACCAGGACGCGCTCGCAATCGGCACGATGTCATTGACACTGCTCGCCTCCTGATGTGGAAGTGAGTGGTTTCACACTTACCCCAAAGATCCACTGTATTGCAACAATATCTTGTCTTTTTTAGGGGGCTCACTGTTCTGTTTCTTCTGTCCTCTCCAGGGGGCTGCGTGATTTTTCTGCAGGATACAGATCCGACTGAACAGACTGCGACCGAAAACAGCAATAGTTCGGAAGCCATGAGCAGCCCAACGGCCTCCGAGGAGCCGCACACGATGCTGGTGGAGTTTTCTTCAGTAGTCGCCGATACTCAGGAATATATTATTGAGGTATTTACTAGTAAACTGAAAAAAATACTACATTCTGTGTCCAGGATCTCCGGCATCAGCGGCCCGGTGGGGACACTCGGTAATGGAGTACAAGCGGCAGCCAGCATTTTTCTTTTCTCCTCATCCACAGACTTCTGAAGAAATAGAAACTACTGAGGCGGCTGAGCTGCTGCAGAGCACAGGAAAGCAGGAGGTGAGTGGCGGTACTATTATAGATGGCGGCATTTCAGCCACACTTGATGCTAATAGTAAAGGACACCAGACATGTTAGATAAGTCGTCTTAACGCGCCAATGTTGGAGGGATCGACCAATTATCTGAAGTGTATGAGGGCCGCGTTGGATGATGTTAAGGTCAATGGCTCTGCTCACTAATTACCAAGACCCTTCATCCTTAAAACTGGTGGGGGTCTCAGAGGTCAGACCCTACGTGATTTACTCCTCGCCAGATTTGTTTTATTTCTAGGCCAAGTAGGGAATAAGATATTATGTGGGCTGTCTTTTATTTCCTCTGTCTGCTCACCGAGCCTTTTTGCCTCGCCAGGTGGGCGGCCATATTCTGAATGTAGTCCAGCAGCTGGTGCGCAGTGCCAACCCGGGACAACGGATCATTGTCCAAAATGTGACACTGGACGATGACGACACTACTGAGCCCTGCATCGAGGAAGTCCCCACTACAGACACCATAACCATCGCTACCCCCGAGTCTCTGACTGAGCAAGTCGCCATGACTCTGGCCTCGGCCATAGGAGACGGGGCAGTAATCGCCAATGAAGTTTCTCCCGTGGAGGAAGTAATAGCCGCAGAGGATGTGGAGCAGGTCGAGGAGTTTGTCATCGCTGCACAGCCAGGGGAGGTGGAGGTCCAGACTGTTATCTTGTAGCCGTCTACACCATTTGGGACGAAACAAGAAGCCAAATTTTGTACACTGGTCTGCTGTGAATTTCACCCTTCAGCCTCCTCTAGATGGTGCTATCGGCAAAGGCCTTCATGCTGCACACTGATGAAGGCCCCAGACTATGGTGCCACGTGATGGAGATTTTTTTTTTTTGAGCTGCTGGTGCATTAAAGTGACACCGACCCGATTTTTCTGAGGTGTGAGGACGTGGTAAGCTCAGAATAACACTGGTGCCTTTTGAGCTTTGCATTCTCAGTCACGATCCTGTGTCGGTCATCTTCTAATGTCTGTATTGGGGTGAATAGCTGTAGCCCCAACCCCCAAATCCTTCTCACATTGAGAAACCTAGAAACCTGCAGCTCTTCGATCACAAGTGGGAACTTCATGGCTACGTCATACAGGGGAGGGTTGTACATGCGACTCAGTCAGAGGAATGTTCTTAGTAAGTCCCTCATCGCTCCAGGGAGTAGGGTCACACTAATAACAAGACATGGGTGTCATCCCCCAAATCTCCAGCATCATGTATACGAGTGCATATGTTACAGAATTAGGTGACCTGATGAGCCTTGTAAGAAATGGACGTTAGTTCTTGAAGTCCAACTGTTGCCTAAAACTTGGTAAAATGTCCACAGGTTGATTTAGTAATTCACTCCGAGGCTGCGGCAAAAGACTTTCCTCCAGATTAGCTAAACATTACTTGCAAAGGCTTCTTCAAGGGATTGTTAAAAATTGGACAGACCTTTTAATCAATGAATCAGCCATCAGGTCTGCAGGACTTTATTGTATATGAGAACACAGCTGTAAGTTTCTTGTAATCTTTATGCCACCACCTTTTTGGTTTTCTGTGCATAACTGACCACTACTCCATTCACTATCGATGGGATTTGCCAGAAAAATCCAAGAACAGACCCCATAGGGAATGAATGGAGTGGCGGTTGGGCATGTCACTGCAACTACATCTGCTGATCAGTGAGGGTCCCAGCCGCTGGACCCACACCACTCTAGTTATCAACCCCTTTCAGAAAATTTAAAGGGAACCTATCTGGCTCTGATAGCATACATCCCATGCCCCATAGGCTCACAGGTCTATCTCGGAGTGTGGTTTCTCTAAAACAACGCAGCATTCAAAGTAAAAGTTATACGGCCGCAATAACAAAGCCGAACTCTGCTTCATGGCACTTAGGCGGCACGAATCCAGTAACCGGTTCCTGACCTGCTCTCCTGCCGCCTCTCATCCTCTTCCTAGGAAAAATCTGGACAAAATCCTTAGTTATCCTAGATTATAAGAATTACTAACGGGGGCCCAATGTTGTTTCCTTTAAGATTAAAAGAAAAAAAAAGTTTGTGTTGGAGAACCTAAACTGGGATCGCTTTACTGGATCGGCCGTTTCTGTACACAGGACCTGATGATTGTAGGCAGCGGTCAATGCAGGCAGTGACTGTCTGGTCGGGTATTAAAGGAACGGTACACGACTTTGATACTGATGACCAATGCTTAGGACGCAGTTAGACAGCTGTATAAATCAGGCAGAGAACGGACCACAATGCACGGACAGGTCGACCAAGTGTGGCAGCTGCTTAGAAATATATGGCGCTGTCGTGCTCAGGTCTGGAGAGCCCCCGAACAGACGGCACCGTGCTCCAATTTATATAGCCGTCTGACTGCACCCTAAGGGGTTGTTTCCACTTGCGAGAAACACGTCCGTGTCTCGCATGTGGAAACCAAGCTCTGGTGCCGGCACTTGGGAGCGGAGCGTGCGGCCGCATAGGAACACATGGAGCCGCACGCTCCGCACTGGAGTGCCGGCGCCAGAGCTTGGTTTCCACATGCGAGACACGGACGTGTTTCTCGCAAATGGAAACAAGCCCTAAATGTGAGATCCGGGGCGGAGCTGTACGATCGGCGCAGCTCTTTATAGATCTCCACTGGATTGATCCACCTGGTCTTGGTCCTGGCCAGAGATGTTTCCACCACGTTTATTATTGGGGGTCCCTTACATACCTATGCAAACGCCTCATTACATGTTTTTATACCTCCCTCCCCTCCACATGAACTTTGGGACCCAGCCCATTATGGCCGACTTCCACCTCGTGGAGGAAATGTGAAGAGCACACGTCACTACGCTTAGTATTAGTAGTGGTATTAATAAACATTGTTTTATAAGACGTCTGTGCCTGACTTCTACTTATTTTACCCTTTTTTAAGCCTTCATTCAGACATCCATATTATGGTGGCTCGGGTCACATCACAGACATGCGGCCTGATCCGCCTAGAGCCGTATTCACACGTCCGTGCTCCATGGTGTATTCCAGGCTGTTGAGTTTGGGGCCGACTCGCTTATGCCCTGCTGATATGTGGGAAAACTCACAGCGCTGGAACGTAGATACGGTCTACAAATACCATCCCACCCCATGTAGAAAAGACACCATAATCTTGGCGTTGGATCATCTAATAAATGAGACGTTACAACCGTCCTGTATTTCTCCATATGCATTTATCACTTAAAGGGATTGTCCCAACATTAAATACACTTACTGTATAATTCTTGGGGAAAAAAGTTATTATGGCGCCGTTTAGTGCATAAAAAGATGTCCACCCAATGAGCAGAGTGCTGGTGGTCGCACATGCTCAGTTACTCTCCACGGGCAGCCAATAGAAAGCTTGCTGTCTCTGGTGCAGACGATCTCGCTCATCTCTCCTTCTTATACTGGGTGTAAGGTTGGAATATTTCTTTCAGGTTGCCCAGAATTCCCCTTGAGTAGCCTTTACGAGATGCAGCGATACTCCGCGCCTTGTACCACTCATTGGTGGTCCGGTTAGTGATGGACAGGTACCAGACGAAGCAGGTGTAGCCCCCCAAGAAGAGGATCAGGAGAAGCAGGAATCCCAGAGTGAAGACGATCCTTGGAAACGTCAGGAACAGGTGCTGGGAAAAAAGTAAGATGCGAGTGTCGAGAAGAGTCCGATCCAGCAGGGGGTCTGTGCAGAGAGCGGAGATTTTGCGATTTAACCAGTTAAATCCCGATGTCAATCATTGACAGCAGCATTTAATGCAGAAAGGAAGCACGCCACTGATCCCGCCTGTCATGTGACCGCAGGGCGCCGAAGGGTTGTCCTGACAGCCAGCCATCTGTTAAAGACCCCCATGTTTGTCATCGATCCTCCTGTGAATGACGGCTTGTGGCCGGCGTTCATAGATCACGATTTTTTTGTTATACATAGAAGCCCTGCTATGTGTAGCACAGGTGACTGGAGGATCGCAGCTACTATTAAATATGGTGAAAAGTAAAAAAAAAAAATTCAAGTTGAATCGCCCCCCCTTTTGCTCAGTTTAAAAATAAAATATACACATCTGGTATCGCTCACCCAGCCCCAGATCCTGAAAAAATGAGACAAAAAATGGCGACAAAAGCAAATATTTTTGGGGGGCAAATTTCTGAATTTTTTTTTTTTTACCACTTAAAACAAAACCTATCCATGTTTGGTATCTGTGTACTCGTACTGACCTGGGGAATCATAGTACCAGTCAGTTTTACCATTTAGTGAACATGGTAAAAAAAAAAAAAAAATTGTGGAATTGCACTTTTTTTTTGCAATTTCACCACACTTGAAATTTTTTTTTCTCCCTGTTCCAGTACACTATGTGGGAAAATAAATGGGGTAATTCAAAAGTACAACACGTCCTGTGAAAACCGCGCCCTCGTACAGCGATGTGGCTACAGGAGGAGGTGTAGTTTTGAAAGACACGATTCAATTTACCGGATAATGTGCCGAAAAATGGCAAAAAAAAAAAGCAATTCCGCCATTACTTTTGGGGTTTTGTTCTTATGATGTTCGTTATGCTGTAAAAACGGTCAGTGCAATTACGGGGAAAACAAAAGTAGAATTTTTTTGTCATTTGTATAGTTAAAAAAAATGCCATTTTCTGACCAGTAATGTGTTGTTTCTATGTTGATGGACCGGAGTGATGGCCCGATTTCTTTCTTGGTTTTATCAATACCATTCTGGCTTACATACAAAGTTTTAATTGCATTTTTTTTCTTAAAGAAAGCATGGTGTGTGGTTTTTTTCTTTTAGAATCTCTACTGTTATTTTCATAGATCAGTTTTTGTTTTTTTTTGGGATGTGGTGGATCTCTATTATATATATATATATATATATATATATATATATATATATATATATATATATATATATATATATATACACTGTCTGGATGGATGGAGTATATCATTAGGATGGTGTTCTCTTATTAATTAAGTCCGGTCCTCGGCTACTAGGACGACCCATCGGCACCCTGTGATCGTGTTTTAAATGTCGCTGTCCAGGACTGGAAGTGGCATTTAAATGGTTAAACTGCAGCTATCGGTCTTTTTCCATTTTTATTGGAACATTCCTATTTTGGGGTGGGCTACCACCCTTCACCCCCCATTTTCAGCAGGTCCTGTACCCACCTGTATAACATAGGCCAAGCTGGCGATCTCTTCGTGCCCCCGACTGTCCACATAGGCTGCAGTCATCATGTGTGAGAGCAGCACCACCTGCAGGAGGAACGCTGTAATTACAGCCGCCAAACAGGCGGCCGTGAGGCTCAGGCTCAGCAGGTACAGTAAGAAGTGTCTGATATTCAGGGCTCCGATGCAGTTATTCACCCAAACACAGTGATGGTCGAACCGCTGGATGCAGCTCCCGCAGACGCCTGCCGAGGATAAAAAAAAAAAAGAATGCAGATTTATTAGAAAAGTGCCCAGATTATAGCAAAACTCTGCATACGAAACACACAAGAGACTAGTGCTGGCTGCAGTTTTGTTTTTTTTATTTCCCGCCGACATTCGGTTCATCTTAACAGTTCCATTGAATAACACATTGGGTGCTACTTTTTTTTTTTTTTTTACACCCCCCAAAGGACGAGACTCTGCCCCAAAAAATACATTTGTATGAATGAAGCCAAATGAATTTTTTTACAGTGTAATTTTGGGGTTAAAAAACATTTTCACAGTTCAGCTTCATTAAACATTCTGCACTGCTATTATGAGTTAACTGAGGATCCATCAGTGAGCTCAATGACCGCTTGATGGGGAGTTTGTAACTCATCTGTCTTTTTCTGATTGAGTTATGACCACAGACCACATCAAAGTTGAATTTGCACTGAAACAAAGAGCTTGTAGAAGCCAAAAGTTGCAAACTTTTTTTTAATGAAACCCAATTGCAAAAAAAATGTGCATGGTCTCCAAAAGAAAAAAAAAAAAAAATTGCTGCTTTCAAAAATCTCTATAGGTCGAGTGTGGTATTGCAGCGACAAAGCCAGACCCGACCCCATGACATTGTGGCAGGGCTTCTGGGAAGGAGCTTCTGTTTTTGATTTCTAATTCTGAGGAGCCCCTTTAAAGAAAACCCTCACTCACCGCAATGTTTTGACCGTGCCGGTTTCATCAGGTGACATGTTGGACACTTATTGCTGTGATGAAACATGATCTCGTCGTATTCGTACACCCGGATATAAAAGGCTTCGTTCTGCTTGGTGACTCTTCCTAGAAACAAAAAGACCACGATCATAAAGGAGTGTTCCCATGTCAGGCCTTCATGGCATTTCTGTAGGACGGAGTCTGCTCATGGCAAGTGTTTCCAGTTACTTGCTGTAAGCAGAGATATTGATGAGGGAGAGGATGCGAGACCTGCAGTGTGGAAGAAAGCTTCCTACGAGTGTTTTTATGGCTGTTCTGATACTCCAGAACATTTCATAGTCTGTCAGGTCCCACTGGAGAACGTTCGGCTGCAGTGGGTGCGTTCGGCCGCCACATCTGCTCTGTCCCATTACCTGGGTCTGATGAGCAGCATTTGTAGTAGAAATAAAGATTCCCGGTGATCAGGACGTACGGCAGGAATACCAAGATCCAGTTGATCTCCATCTCCAGACTATAGTCCACGACCTCCCACGTGTACTCTGCGAACACCAGAACGTCCAGGATCAGGTGCAGGAGCACAAAAGCACCGCTCCTAGATCCCAGAGGGGAGCAATAAAAATGACAAAATGCAGGAAAAGGCAATGGCCACTTGTCCCCTCTGTACCCCCCATTATTGCACCACTATAAACTACCGATCTGCAACTTATCAATGTTGTGAAACTGCAACTCCCAGCATGTCCAGGGCAGCCTAATGCACAAGAAAGCAGCTATTTTTTTTATTCCTCTATAAACCCATTAGCATTGCTTGTAGGGGAGAATATTTCAGTGCTGTCACCTTGTGCATGAGTCCTTAAAGGGGTTGTCCAGGCTTGGGGTTCAAGTCTGCACATATAGTGTGTGTGTGCGCGTTGTCAGGATTCTCCGGTGCCGGCGGTCACACAATCTCCATACTTGCAGCCACATTTCAACTAGACATTTCCCGCCTCGCTCATTACACTTGCATTGAGCAAGGCTGCGCACGTCTAGTCGGTATGTGACCACACGTATATAAATCGCATACTTGTAATCATGTGCTTGAGAATCCTGACAGCACGCACTTTGGGGATTCACAAGTCTGCAGTCACATAAAGCAAACCCCAAACCTGGACAACCCCTTTAAAGGGTTATTCCCATCTTCAAAGATGGATATTGTCAGACAGACAATGTAAATACGAGCACTATTGCAAGTTACTGCTTTAAAAAAAAAAAAAAAAAAAATTGCAGCCGTTCCTGAGATATAAACCCTTTTGTTTACAGCTCGTTGCCTAGGAGACCGACCACCGCTGCTGCTGCTGTCTAACTTGGAAGTACTGCACTGAAGTTATCCAGGATTAGGAGGTAACAGCATGCTCCAGTGATCCTGAGAGGCTTCAAGATGGCACCGACAACCTCATAAGAAGAGACTTAAAAGCACTGAGCGTGTTCTGTCACCTGGCAGCGGTGGTCGGTCTTCAAGACAACAAGGTAAAACTAAAAGTGTTAATATCTTAAGAACGGCTGAAAATTTCAGTAAGAAGCAAATTGCAAACATTCTTGTTTTTACAAAAACTATCCGACAATATTCATCAATGAAGATGGCAGAACAACCCTTTAAAGGGCATTTTGCCATAAAGGATGATCCCTTTAACTATTAATAATATTGTAATACCTGGGTCTAAATGTGGTAATGTGTTCCTCACCTGGTGTGGAAACATCTCTGAAGCCAGACGGGCGACACTCGGGAAATGACCTGGAATATAAAACACACTGGCTCAATGCAGAGGGAAAATCACCCGGAGAATACAAAGGGTTAAACTGCTCCCGTTTCATAAAACCTAGCGATGCGCCGTAATGATAAGTCAGAAGTTTGATCACGGGGTCCCAGTAATCACAAAAACAAAGAAGAGCTCGACTGCTGTGCTCCTTCAAGTGGGGTCAGACTTCCGAGCGTGGTGGTCTCTCAGTGATTGGTCGCAGCGGTCACATCTCTGTATGACAAGAACAGGATGAACACAGTCGGCTCTGGCTGTACAAACATGTGACCGCTGCAGCCAATCACTGACCATGCTTGGTATTCCAGTAGGGAGCAGCAGAGCTGGAATGACGGAGGATTTATAAGATGTGTAACCGGTCATTTATATTATGGCACAACCCTGATATTGGAAACCCCTTTAATGTGCTTTTTACACATTTGGCTAAAAAAAATGCATGAAAACAAAAATTCCATGTACCGGAACTCCGTCCTGGAAGAAGGGGGCGACTTACCTGCTCTGCTCTATGGAGGGCGCCGTCCAGGCCGCTGGTGGATCGTCCGGAGAAGAAACAGAAAGTAGAAACTCCCAGAATGAGGAAAATGACGTAGAAGATGAAAAGCCACAGAAAGTCCATGCTGGGGCTGGAATAAGCCACAATGCAGGTTAGTGAAGACCCCACATCAGAACTCCGGACCACCCTGTCTCGTCACTGCCCTACTGAGACACGATCAGGATTTGGAAGCCAAAACCCGATGCGGGTGATAAATACAGAAGTGCTGATGTGCTTTCATTATACTGTTCCTCCGATTGTTCCTCTCCTGATTTTGGCTTATAAATACTGATGTAAAAAACTGACCAAATACTGATCGTGTGAACGAAGCCTGAGAGCAAATGGACCCAACTCTCGCCGCTACCAGCAATGTTTAACGGGACTGTCAGTATCGATAACTCCATAAAAGTTCAGATCAATAAAAATATTACATTATTTAAAGGGGTTGTCCGGTCTCATGAAAAAAGCCTGCAGTGAGTCTGTGTGCCAGCACGCGGTCATGTGATGGAAACTATAAGATTAGCATACACGCGGTCACATGCTGACTAGACGTGAGCGGCCTTGTTCCATTCCCTTGCATTGAGCGAAGGCCGGACAAGTCTAGTGGGAATGTGGCCAGATAAATGCAGATTGTAACATGACCGCCCGCTGTCACCAGCAATAACGGGGAGTCGTCTGAAGTCACAGAAAAGCGCCTGCAGAAATGTAGCAGACAACCCCTTTAAAAATAAATAAATCACGATGACAGAGTGTTTGTTTTTCGGCCACAAAAATGCAATAAAATGTGATAAAAAGGTTAAATATGTCTCAAAATAGGATCAATAAAAAAAAATACAACTTATATCACCCCCCTAAAAAAATAAATAAAATCAAGTCCCCATATAGATACATAGGTGGAAAAAAATAAAAATAAATAAAGCTGCCGGTCTTAAAAAAAAGGCAGAAAAACAAAAAAGATCTACAGCCTTGAAGGGGTTAAGCAAAGAGGAAAAATGGCTCCCCAGGGTGAAGTCCTGGCAAACAGCCCCTCATATCTCAGCTTCCTGCAATGACAGCTCCATTATGGCGGTTATGGACTTGTATCAGTTTCCATGGAAACGGTGACAGAAGAAGAGACCCGCCCTAGAAGTGTGGACAGATTGCATCCCATAATAACAGCCCGGTATACCAACACTTACCAGGGTCACAGCTGTCAGCCCACCACAGTCACACACGTCCCCTCCTGCAGGACACACAAGCGTGAAGTCTGGGGGCAGCCATCTTGGTAAACCCGGAAGAAGAGCAATGGAGACGGCTTCAGGTCCTACAATAGAGCGCGGATGTGTTCAGACTTCTCAGTCAAACGCCGAATCATCGACACGAGGCGCAGATAATGGCTGCAGGCTGCTAAATCGAGAGTCGATGATCGAGCGCAGAGCGACAGGAATAATGATGCAGGTAGATAAAATCTTCAGGTTTTCAGCTGTCAAATTTGATTTATGTTATGAAAAGTCTGGTTATCAAGTGCTAGGACCTGTTTTGTTAAAATCCCTTTATTTTTCATAGATGGAAACCGTCAACAAGCAGATTGGGGTGCATGAAGGTCGTGAGGTGGCAAAATTCAATGCTGCCCTCACTCTGGGCTGTAGTGTGCGACACTATTAAATTCCCTCCTACTGAATAGTAGCACTTGGTGCTGAGGCGACTCCCCGGACACCTGAGTCACTTATCTGCGAGTGACATCTTCATCCTCTCACATTACCTGCGCTGCGGACAAAAACAGCCATGACACAAGACGCGGCAGCACAATACACAGGTCTACTGTCACTAATGGCCGTGTACGACTGACGGCCCAAGACGTCCTACGTACAAGAATATAACTACTATAATACTGCTCCATGTACAAGAATATAACTACTATAATACTGCCCCTATGTACAAGGATATAACTACTATAATACTGCCCCTATGTACAAGAATATAACTATTATAATACTGCCCCTATGTACAAGAATATAACTGCTATAATACTGCCCCTATGTACAAGAATATAACTACTATAATACTGCCCCTATGTACAAGGATATAACTACTATAATACTGCTCCTATGTACAAGAATATAACTACTATAATACTGCTCCTATGTACAAGAATATAACTACTATAATACTGCTCCTACGTACAAGAATATAACTACTATAATACTGCTCCATGTACAAGAATATAACTACTATAATACTGCCCCTATGTACAAGAATATAACTACTATAATACTGCCCCCATGTACAAGAATATAACTACTATAATACTGCCCCTATGTACAGGAATATAACTACTATAATACTGCTCCTATGTACAAGAATATAACTACTATAATACTACCCCTATGTACAAGAATATAACTACTATAATACTGCCCCTATGTACAAGAATATAACTACTATAATACTGCTCCTATGTACAATATAACTACTATAATACTGCCCCTATGTACAAGAATATAGCTACTATAATACTGTCCCCTATGTACAAGAATATAACTACTATAATACTGCTCCATGTACAAGAATATAACTACTATAATACTGCCCCTATGTACAAGAATATAACTACTATAATACTGCCCCCATGTACAAGAATATAACTACTATAATACTGTCCCCTATGTACAAGAATATAACTACTATAATACTGCCCCTATATACAAGAATATAACTACTATAATACTGCTCCTATGTACAAGAATGTAAATACTATAATACTGCTCCTATGTACAATATAACTACTATAATACTGCCCCTATGTACAAGAATATAACTACTATAATACTGCCCCTATGTACAAGAATATATATAACTACTATAATACTGTCCCCTATGTACAAGAATATAACTACTATAATACTGCCCCTGTGTACAAGAATATAACTACTATAATACTGCCCCCTATGTACAAGAATATAACTACTATAATACTGCCCTCTATGTATAAGACTATAACTACTATAATACTGCCACTATGTACATGAATATAACTACTATAATACTGCCCCTATGTACAAGAATATAACTACTATAATACTGCTCCTATGTACAAGGATATAACTACTATAATACTGCCCCTATGTACAAGGATATAACTACTATAATACTGCTCCTATGTACAAGGATATAACTACTATAATACTGCCCCTATGTACAAGGATATAACTACTATAATACTGCTCCTATGTACAAGAATATAACTACTATAATACTGCCCCTATGTACAAGAATATAACTACTATAATACTGCTCCTATGTACAAGAATATAACTACTATAATACTGTCCCTATGTACAGGAATATAACTACTATAATACTGCCCCTATGTACAAGAATATAACTACTATAATACTGCCCCCTATGTACAAGAATATAACTACTATAATACTGCTCCCTATGTACAGGAATATAACTACTATAATACTGCCCCCTATGTACAAGAATATAACTACTATAATACTGCCCCTATGTACAAGAATATAACTACTATAATACTGCTCCTATGTACAAGAATATAACTACTATAATACTGCTCCTGTGTACAAGAATATAACTACTATAATACAGGCCCCTATGTACAAGAATATAACTACTATAATACTGCTCCCTATGTACAGGAATATAACTACTATAATACTGCCCCTATGTACAAGAATATAACTACTATAATACTGCTCCTATGTACAAGAATATAACTACCATAATACTCCTCCTATGTACAAGAATATAACTACTATAATACTGCCCCCTATGTACAAGAATATAACTACTATAATACTGCCCCTATGTACAAGAATATAACTACTATAATACTGCTCCTATATACAAGAATATAACTACAATAATACTGCCCCCTATGTACAAGAATATAACTACTATAATACTGCTCCTGTGTACATGAATATAACTGCTATAATACTGCTCCCTATGTACAGGAATATAACTACTATAATACTGCCCCCTATGTACAAGAATATAACTACTATAATACTGCTCCTGTGTACATGAATATAACTGCTATAATACTGCCCCCTATGGACGTGATGCCAGTCTCAGTGTCTGCCCTCCTGGCGGTGCTGTCTTCCCTGTCAGCGGGGCATCACTCAAGCTTCCTTCCTAATGAATGGTTGATTGGGTTTCAAGGCCACTAGAGCGCTTGTTATAGAACCTTCCTTCTCTCGGCCGCTGGGTGTAATTGATACAAAAACTGCGCTGTTTTTCTACTACTTCTGCACTCGGCGTCTCTGTTCTCCTTGGTCCTGGAGTCCTGAAGGTAAGACTTGGAGGTGACGTCCTGGAGACATGATCTGGCCGCAGTGCTCCCCTCTGTGTGGCCGGCTCTCTGCAGCTCAGCACTGTGGCAGGTACTATGTGTGTTTTGCTACAGACACTTTTTTAGGGGCACCAAGGCAGTACTATGTGATGCATCGACAGGGAGTACTTAGGAGAACTTTGGCAGTTACTGGTGGGCACCGCAGCATCCTATGTTTTGTCAGTGTGACAGGTAGCGTATTTTGTTGGTACTGCGGCAGATATATTGGGAGCACTGATGCCGGTACTGTGTGTGCTGTGTCAGATACTTTGTTGGTACTGCGACAAATACTATCTTGGGGGCTCTGTTGTAGGTAGTTTGTGGGCTCTGCATCAGGTATTATTTTGGGGCACTTTGTCAGGTACTTTGTGGGTACTGCCGCAGATACTATATTAGGGTACTGTTACAGGTACTTTGTGGGTACTGTTTTAGGTACTGCAGCAAATACTTTCTTGGGAGCTCTGTTACAGGTACATATTGGGTACTGCAGCAGAAACTCTGTTGAGGGTACACTTTCAAGTACTTTGTGGGTGGTCCAGGAGATACTATCTTGGGGGCACTGTTACATTTACTTTGGGGGTACTGTTGTAAGTTGTTTGTGGGTACTACTGCAGATACATTGTTGGGGTACAATTGCAAGTACTTTGTGGGTACTGCTGCGGATTCTATATTAGGACACAGTTATAGGTACTTTGTGGGTACTGCCGCAGATACCATCTTGGGGGCACTGTTACATTTACTTTGTGGGTATTGCCCCTCAAATACTATCTTGGGGGCACTGTTACATGTACTTTGGGGGTACTGCTGCAGATACTATCTTGGGGGCACTGTTATATGTACTTTGAGGGTGCTGCCCGTCAGATACTATCTTGGGGGCACTGTTACATGTACTTTGGGGGTCGTGTTGTAAGTAGTTTGTGGGTACTGTCCGTCAGATACTATCTTGGGGGCACTGTTACATTTACTTTGGGGGTACTGTTGTAAGTTGTTTGTGGGTACTGCTGCAGATACATTGTTGGGGTACAATTGCAAGTACTTTGTGGGTACTGCTGCGGATGCTATATTAGGGCACAGTTATAGGTACTTTGTGGGTATTACCCCTCAAATACTATCTTGGGGGCACTGTTACATGTACTTTGTGGGTGCTGCCCGTCAGATACTATCTTGGGGGCACTGTTACATGTACTTTGGGGGTACTGCAGCAGATACTAACTTGGGGGCACTGTTATATTTACTTTGGGGGGTACTGTTGTAAGTAGTTTCTGGGTGCAGCACGGTGGCGCAGTTAGCACAGCAGCCTTGCAGCGCTGGAGTCCTGGGTTCTAATCCCACCTTGGACAACATCTGCAAAGAGTTTGTATGTTCTCTCCTTGTTTGCGTGGGTTTCCTCCGGGTTCTCCGGTTTCCTCCCACATTCCAAAGACATACTGATAGGGAATTTAGATTGTGAGCCCCAACGGGGACAGCGACGATAATGTGTGCAAACTGTAAAGCGCTGCGGAATATGTTAGCGCTATACAAAAATAAAGATTATTATTACTGCCCATCAGATACTATCTTGGGGGCACTGTTTCATGTACTTTGGGGGTGCTGTCGCAGATACTATCTTGGGGGCATTGTTATGTGGACTTTGGGGGTACTGTTGTAAGTAGTTTGTGGGTACTGCCGCAGATACTATATTAGGGCACAGTTATAGGTACTGTGTGGGTACTGCAGCAGATACTATCATGGGGGCACTGTTACATGTACTTTGCGGGTACTGCCCATCAGATACTATCTTGGGGGCACTGTTACATGTACTTTGTGGGTATTGTTGTAAGTAGTTTGTGGGTACTGCCCATCATATACTATCTTGGGGGCACTGTTGCATTTACTTTGGGGGGTACTGTTGTAAGTAGTTTGTGGGTACTGCCCATCATATACTATCTTGGGGGCACTGTTACATGTACTTTGGGGGTACTGTTGTAAGTAGTTTGTGGGTACTGCCCATCATATACTATCTTGGGGGCACTGTTACATGTACTTTGGGGGTACTGTTGTAAGTAGTTTGTGGGTACTGCCCATCAAATACTATCTTTGGGGCACTGTTACATGTACTTTATGGGTATTGTTGTAAGTAGTTTGTGGGTACTGCTGCAGATACATCGTTGGGGCACAGTTGCAGGTATTTTGTGGGTGCTGCAGCAGATTATCTTTTCCGGGCACTGTTATAGTTACTTTTTGTCACTGTGGCTGGTACTTTATGGGAACTGCAGCACATACAACAGTGATCAGTAATCCACCAGTGTGCAGGAAGCCTATAGGAGCCTCACAGAAGCACCGCGTGGCGGCACTAATTACAGGCACGATATGGGCTCCTAGAAGCTTATGGGTGCAGCAATATAAATCCAAACAAGGATGTGCAATCCACCAATGTATGGGAGGCCTGTAGCACCGCATGGCGGCACTGTGATGTGGACTAGTATGCCGCCATGTATGGCTTGTGCAAAAAAATAAAATCTTATCTGTCCGGGGTTTTTAGCCTTCTCTTCCATGTCAGGATCTGTTAGTCTCACCTTGACTAATGAAGCCTGATTACTACCTGATTAAGTGGCCAATCTGATTATGCCGCCCTGAGCTGTTTGTCTCAGCCGGAGTCATCCGTAGTGAGATGCAACCTGTCATCATCTGCTGCTCCATCCCGGCACTGTACCGGTATATATGTATCCTGCCAACCTGTGCGCCATAGTGTCTGTGCCCATCTGCTGGGTGACGAGGTGCCAGGAGCCCAGGCCGTTCCCTGCACCTGTAATGATACTGAAATGTGCCCTTACCCCGGGGAGGTGTCATGTGAACCCCAGAGACCAAGCAAAACTTCTCCGTAAGTAAATATTTACTATAGTCGCCCATTTATAGGAAAGTGCCATAAAAATAGCACAGGGCAACCTGGGGAAAATGGCGGTGTAATTATCAATATAGGAAAGGGTTCTTTACGGTTAATGTAGTAAAGCCTTTATCAATGTATATATGTAAAGCTGAATGGTGCAGTGTAAAGGTGATGTGATCAATGTAGGAAAGGGTTCTTTACGGTTAATGTAGTAAAGCCTTTATCAATGTATATATGTAAAGCTGAATGGTGCAGTGTAAAGGTGATGTGATCAATGTAGGAAAGGGTTCTTTACGGTTAATGTAGTAAAGCCTTTATCAATGTATATATGTAAAGCTGCATGATGCAGTGTAAAGGTGATGTGATCAATATAGGAAAGGGTTCTTTACGGTTAATGTAGTAAAGCCTTTATCAATGTATATATGTAAAGCTGAATGGTGCAGTGTAAAGGTGATGTGATCAATATAGGAAAGGGTTCTTTACGGTTAATGTAGTAAAGCCTTTATCAATTAATATATGTAAAGCTGAATGGTGCAGTGTAAAGGTGATGTGATCAATATAGGGAAGGGTTCTTTACAGTTAGAGTAGTAAATCCTTTATCAATGTATATATGTAAAGCTGCATGGTGCAGTATATAGGCTGTGTGCACAATATAGGGAAGGGTTATTAACAGTTAGAGTAGTAAATCCTTTATCAATGTATATATGTAAAGCTGCATGGTGCAGTGTAAAGGCTGTGTGCACAATATAGGAAAGGGTTCTTTACAGTTAGAGTAGTAAAGCCTTTATCAGCTTATATGGAAAGCTGCCTGATGCTACTTTTGGCTTTTCATTGGTGTTCTCGGTTTAGGTAACTCTTGCCTGAGGCTGGTGATAGAGGAGTTGGCACGTAGACGGTTCAGTACTGACGTCTGTGGTCAGACTGGAGCTATTATTAGACTTACGTAAGAGGTTTCTCTTTCCCCTAGCAGAGCCATGGTCTGATTAATGTATAAGTTGTCTCCCACCTTGTCCTGCATTACACAGACATTGATTTGGTGGGTAGAGTGTAATGCTTTATTTCGCCTCTGGAGGCGCTGTAGGGAAGCCAGTCACTTACTGATTGTTTGCGGCTCATCAGCAGGACTGCCCGTGTGATCCATTGTATAGTAACATCAACCCTTTTCTGTCCCCACAGTTATATCAATGCCGGTCACTAATGAAGGTTGGCCAGAGGCGTTTGGCTTTGGGCTAGGCGGTTCCGGCCCCTGTTACATTTTATGGGTGGAGGACGGCAGCAGCGCCCATGCCGCCGGACTGAAACCCGGAGACCAGATTTTGGAAGTAGAAGGAAGGCCGGTGTCGTCTCTGACCTGCGAAGCCCTGACCACACTGGGGCGGGAGTGTCTGACCGTGCCGCCAAGTATCGGAGTAATATCACGAGTCCAATATGTGGAAGTGTCCAGGAAAGCAAAGGAGGAGGAGGCTGGCCTGAGGCTCAGCAATGGCAGACCTCTGCTGGTGGCCAGCGTTACTCCTGGGTCTCCTGCCTCCTACGCTGGGGTCCGAACTGGAGATCTACTCCTTGAAGTTAACGGGGTCCCTGTGACGGATCTGACGGACGCGTCCCGGTTGGTTTCTTCCTGGGAGGAGGGCGTGTTGCGGCTCGGCCTCCTCTGCGTCGGTCGGAGGCAGAGACACAGCCGGGCGTACAGCGCCAGTGGAAGCAGATCAGAGACCACAAGCCAAGCACAGAGGCTCAAAGCCCAGGAATTTAACAGGACGGTAAGTGGTTAAGCAACCTTTAAAAATTTAAAGGGGTTGTTCAGAATTGGAAAAATATGGCTGATTTCTGCCAGAAACAGCGCCACACCTATCTGCAGGTTGTATGTGGTATTACAGCTCGGCACTACAGATCTAATTTAAATAAATGTTCCTGAGCTGCAATACCAGGCACAACCTATGGGGAAGGGTGGCGCTGTTTTGGAGTAAAAAAAATTGATCCAACCCCTTTAATAAGAGTTTCCTTTAGAGATTATTATGGAATCCATCCAAGGCGTGACTCAGAGGTTAGCACATCATGTAACACTCCTCGTCAGCTTCACTTCCATCGATGAAGAAAGGTTTTAGTGAAATGCACTTGACCACGAGACCTAGCGAGCGACCGCAGAGAGGTAATGTAGATCTAGGCGCAGAAATGAGCAGAAGTGCTGCGTACAATCAATGGAAGGTCATGATCCAGCTCACAGCGGAGTGATGCGGTCAGAAGCATCGGTTTATAATGTAACTGCACACCCAATAATTATATATATACGCCCATGTTGTCGCTAATCTAGAGAATGAAGGGGCTGCAATGGATCCGGTTGCTGTTCCCTGCACATACAGTGCTGTCACTTTCTCTTTTCTTCTTCATCCTGGGCAGACCACCACCACCACGACTTTTTCCAGCAGAGTTTGGCTCCTAACATGTCCAACATCCTCCGAATATATCCCAAACTCCCAATTGTGTCCCTATAATGGCCCCATCTGCCCCTGATGTGTCACCGTGCTGCCAACTTATATATCATGCTTTAGAAATTATGGTGTCATTTATATAGTTAATCCCCCCCTCCAAAAAGTGCTTGATTTTCATCGTTGTAGGGGAGGTAGTTGAGATTTGATAACACATCCTACTTTTTAAAATGGGAAAAAATCTCTAAAAAGGGGTTGTCCAGGGCTCATTTTGGTGGCAGCTCCCCCTCTCGGTCAGGGAATGGCTATGTTATACATTGTGGGGGTCATCTAGTCCGGCACTTTGGATTATAGAGAGAGGGCCGGAGTAAGTTCCTATCAAAGCATAGAAGTGGGGGCGCAATGACACAGGTGCAGGAAGAAGGGCAAATGGGGTCACGAGGCGCACGATCGGCGGTACAGCAGGGTGGGGGGTTTGTCTAGATTGGGTGTATGTGGGGAGGGTGAGGAAGTGTAAGAGTTGAAGATTGTGCCGACACATCGTAGCTGAAGGAAGTCGTCATGGTGGTCTGGGGCGGATGGAGAAGGAAAAGGAAAGTGAACGACACTAGTAAGAGGAAACATCACCTGTGAGTAGCGGTATTATATTCAGCCATATAGCGCCTGCTGCCATATATAAAGCTGGAGGAAGTCATCATGGATGTCTGGGCCGGATGGAGGAGAAAAGGGAAAGTGAACGACACTAGTAAGAGGATACATCACCTGTGAGTAGCGGTATTATATTCTGCCATATAGCGCCTGCTGCCATATATAAAGCTGGTCTCCTGCTATCAGATCTTTTAGGGCCCCTTAGATAGGGCCAATAAATGATTGCAATAGCTTAACCCCTTTAATCCTCTCTCACACCCCCCCCTGTAGGGATCATTGCTCCCTACGCAGACGGAGCCTTTACAGTCTATTAGTGCCGATGATTTACGGTAAGCGGGGGAGAAGGAGCCGAATGAATTGCTGCGATGTAATTACCGCATCCACTTATTAATGACTTGTAAATAAAACAGGAATTTGCTTTTCTAACGGATCTGAAATCTGCCAAGAGATGCGAGGCCGTCCCCCAGGGGCGCGAGCCGGGCACGAATTATTGAATAACACATTCAAAGGAAAATTACAGCTCCGGCGCCGTATGTACGCGGCTCATCTATGTGTACAGAACTGCAGGTGATGTTTTTTGGCTAAGAAGCCCCAAGAAATCAGACTAGATCTCTTCTAACATAAGGGCAAATTCTACACCACCATATTATTGCTGAATAAAAACATTAAAATTACCGCCAAACAGTGACCATATGATAGTGAATACCAGGCGCTCAGCGGACCATACAGCGCCGCTACATCTTCACTGACTAGAGTCGTCCACTTTCCCTTTTGTTCTCCTTCCGGCCCAGACCTCCATGACGACTTCTCCCATCTATAAAATAGTAATAGTGCCCCTCTTAGTGCCCAATTTGTGCTCCCACAGAGTAGTAATGCCCCTTTTGTCAGCTAACATAGCAATCATGCCCCTCATATGCCCCTTACAAACTAACATTTCCCACTTTGTGCCCCCCCCAAAGTGTAAAATTTCCTCATAGAAAGTAATATAGCCCCTTATGTGCTTCCGAAAAAGTATGTGCCCCCTTTTTTTGCCCTTAAGCAGTAATAATGCCACTTGGAAAGTAATAATGTTCCCTACGGTAAGTTAACCCTCTGTAATAATCATGTATCAGGTCCCCCCTCAAAATAATGATTCCAGCTGTGCCCAATTCAGAATAAAAATTGCCATCTTCGATCCGGTTCATGGACCCTAAATTTTTTGTGCTCCCAGGTGTTGAAATGTTAGAGGCGCCCAAAATCTGAACCTGTCCTTCTGTATCCGGGGCACATCGGTGGTCCGTGTATGGTGCTCAAACACCCTGGGGGGCTTTTTTTTTTTGTTTCAATTTTTTTATTTGGAAAATAAAAATTTCACAATAATCTCCCAACGTGGGAGTATTGAAAATACAAAATTTACATAAGTATCAACACTAACATTGTAATGTATGGGAGAAGTATTAATGTTGATTAATGAAAGACAAGACAAAAACAAGACAGAAACAAAAGGGGATAAGTTCAAGACCGAATACAGTATAAAACCACTCTACAATTTTACAATGATATTCTCACATATCAACAAGTATCGATCGGTTATCAATATTATCCTGTTCAGAATCCCCACTCCTTCGAAGAGAAAAATAAAAAGCAACATCTCAGGGAGACAGGGTGAGAGCCAACTTCATTTGACCATCTGGATATAGTTCGAGCCATGGCGACCAGGTTTGAAAAAAGGAATTCCAGCTATCTGTTCTCGTCGCTTGAATGCGCTCATATATCATGATAGTGTTCATTCTATCTTTGACAAGAGATATTGAAAGTGTAGGAGACCTCCATTTTGACGCTATGTGTATTTTGGTTGCCATTCCCAATAACACCACCAGTCTGTGTAATTTTTTAGATAACCCCTGCGGCTTAAATCCCAGAAGGAGGGTCAGTGGGTTCATTAATGTCTCTTTTCCAATCATCCTATCCAGTAGAAGCTTTACCTCCCGCCACAGATCAGTAACCACCGGGCAGGACCACCATATGTGACTCATGTCTCCTGGTGCGTCACAACCTCTAAAGCATTTGTCAGAGACCTGTGAATATATGGTATGCAACCTCGTAGGGACCAGGTATGTTCTATGTAAGACTCTAAGGGAAGACTCAACCAAAGACACCTGATGGGAGCCTCTTGACAAGGCATCGCAACAGCTCTGCCACTCCTTCAGCGAGGCATCAAATCCTAGGTCCTCCTCCCATTGTCGCATAAATTTAAGCTTTTCCTCCTCTTGTACACTAGTAAAGGAAGAGTACAAAAAAGAAATAATCCCCCCACCCAGTGGATCATCTATACATTTCTGTTCAAATCCTGAGATCTTAATAGGTCTCCCACCCGGTATATTCTTTCTGACAAAATCAAAGATTTGGTTAATACGGAATATTTCTCGTGTTGGCGGATCATACTTTTGAATAAACTCTTGTTTAGACAGGACTATGTTAAACGGGGAACAGAGATGTTTTATTGTAGTTATTCCTCTGAGTATCCACCAGGAAAATGGTTGTGGGTCAAGACCCGGAGGGAAGGCTGGATTGCAAAATAGTGAGTTTAGTGGCGTATTCTTGGTTTGCAGTTCATTCTTGAACCTCTCCTTCCTCCAAAGGAGTAAAGACTGAGCTGCAAAAGGTGAAATATTAGTGATATGTTTAGGGAGCTTAGCTTCTGACCACAGCAGGCCCATCAGAGAGTAGGGTTTCAATTGAAAAGATTCCAGTTGTACCCATCTAGGTTTATCAACTGTTGAACATATTCTAGTTAGATGGGCAATTTGGGCAGCTTTAAAATAATTTATAAAGTTAGGTAAGGAGAATCCGCCCCTCTTCCGATGAATAAACATGATCTGTTGCTTGATCCTAGGTTTTTTCCCCTGCCAGATAAATTTGGACACCATAGAGTGTATATCTCGTAATATTCTCGAGGGAACTTGAATGGGGAGGGAGCGGAACAGGTATATAAACCTCGGGAGAGAGACCATTTTTATGGCATTTATTCTGCCTAGCCATGAAAGTGTCAGTGACGACCATTTAGCCAGGTCTCGTTGAAAATTCCTTATAAGAGGGGTGTAGTTCCATTTATACAGGGTGGACCTGTCAGACGTCAAGTTAATCCCCAAATAGGTTAAAAAGTGTTCTTTTTTTTCAAACCCAAACTGCGACACTAAATATGCTTTGTCTTTTTCAGATATGTTCAGGAAGAGGGCCTCTGATTTGTCTATGTTTATTTTAAGCCCCGATACCGACTCAAAATCACGAAGCAATGAGAATAAATTTGGAAGGGTGGTGTGAGGGTTAGAAAGGGTTAGGAGCAGATCGTCAGCAAATAAACTGACTTTGTACTGATCACCCAGATCTGCAGGCCCTAAGATGTTAGGGTTTTTCCTTATGGCCTCGGCGAGAGGTTCCATAACTAAGGCAAACAGAGCTGGCGAAAGAGGACAGCCCTGTCTAGTTCCTCTCATTATATTTATCGGGGTGGGCTTCAGCGACGGGAGCTTAAGATACGCAGTTGGCTGATCATAAAGTAGAGTTAGGCAATTGACTAGCTTGCGGGGAAGACCGAACAGAGATAATACCTCAAAGAGGTATGGCCATGACACAGAGTCAAAAGCCTTTTCGATGTCCAAGGCTAAAAGCATAGTAGGCCGCTGACAATTGGTTGCTGAGTGTATAATATTTAGATTACGTCTTATATTATCAGGCCCCTGTCTCCGTGGTATAAAGCCTACTTGGTCTCTATGTACCAGTGAAGGGAGTACTTTGTTTATTCTATCTGTAATAATAGATGTGAATATTTTTAAATCTACATTAAGTAACGAGATTGGTCTGTAATTTTTAGTTAATAGGTGATCTTTTTTGGGCTTGGGAATAACTGCTACATGCGCTATATAGAATTCTGGGGGCATTTGAACACCGTTTAATAGTGCATTACAGAACTTTGTAATGTGTGGTGCGAGGGTTTCTTTGAATTTTTTATAGTATGGTGCTGTAAGGCCGTCAGGTCCAGGGGCTTTATCAGTCTTTAGTTTTTGGATTGTTAACTCCACATCCTCGTCTGTTATCTCGGCTTGTAACGATTGGGAGGAGGAATCGTTAAGCTTGGGGAGTGTCAGACGCTGCAGGAAAGTTTGCAGAGAATACGGGGGAGGGGGCTTAGGTGAAGAGTATAAATTTTGATAAAAATTATGGAACTCAGTATAAATATCTTCAGGATGAGCAGAGACATTTCCGTCGCTCTTTTTAATCGAGTGGATAGTGTTTAAAGTTTCTTTTTGTCGTAATTGTCGCGCTAATAATTTGCTTGGTTTGTTTGCCATTCTATAAAAAGAGGCTCTCGTCCAAGCTAAGGCCCGTTCCGTTCTATGAGTGAGGACAGTATTTAACTGAAGTTTAACATCTTGTATCTGTTTGATTAGATACCGTGAAGAGGATTGCTGATTTGCTTGTTCAAGATTAAATAATTTGTTTTCTAGTTTAATTTGCAATTCGGATCTGTTTTTTTTCCTAGCTGCAGCTCCTAGCTTTTTAATGGGTGCAAGGGCGCCCTCTAGCTCCATCTGTAACTTGCCCCCATGTAAAGTGTTCTGCTCATTTGTCAGGTTCCCTTTAAGTGATTGACGGCTCTAATTCCCAAGGGCTTCTGCAGCATCTGCAGCCTCAGTCACCGTGGTTCTGGATTTACAGCTGCTTGTGTATGTAGCAGGATTAATCTGTACGATCCCCCGGGGGTTGTCGCTTGTTATGGGGGTCCGCTCTTTATCTCCTGCAAGGTGATTGTTCCTTTTTAGGTTTCAAGAACATTTTTCATGCTGCGATTTTCAACGGAATTCTCGCTGAATACAAAATCGGAGAGCGAAGAATTTCATTTGAGGCAGAGGAGAATGGTCACGGCCATGTTTCATCAGGAACGGCGGGTACATCGATGTGCATGTACTGTATAGACCCCGGTGGTCTTCAAGGTCTTCTTGCTGCAAAGACAGAGGGTAGACCCTTTAGTCCTGGGGTTACTACCCACTCATTTCAGCTCCTCATTTACCTGTATTCCCAGATTTATCCTAAAAAGTTCATGACCTCATTGTATTTCTGTATAGAGGTCAGAGTGACCATTGAAATGAATGATAAAGGTGTCTTCAGTGAGCCCCCCCTAGTGGTGGTTGCAGGAAAACCAAGTTTTATCATTTTCATCTATGGCTGTGGGAATGAAAATGAGAATTAGATGCTCTTGCTTTAAAAATATATTATAGATATTATCAGCGCTATTTCTTTTAAATGTTTTTACTTGTAAAATTTATCTATCAGTTTACAGAAGGTTGGAACCGTCCATACTTTCTAACTTACCATCCACTCTTTTTCAGTGGGAGGTCTCCTTTCTTCTGCTTTCTGCCAATACTATTGGAGCTGGGACTTTCATACTTCCTTTGTCAGCTTGTGTAGCTTCTGCCATTGTACAATAGTTTTCCTGGCCTGAACTGAAAGTCCTCCTCTCTGTGAGAGAAAGATCGGCCCCCATGTACTAAAGAGAAAAAATGACCTGACCCCACTTCCTATAAAGACAAAAACCCACTCCCACTATCTGTAAAAGGGCAAAGACTGTCCCCAGTTGCTATAAAGACTCATAGACCCTCCCCCAGTTACTATAAAAAGATAAAGACCCGTCCCCACTTACTATAAAAAGATAAAGACCCGTCCCCCACTTACTATCGAGCGACAAAGTCCATCCCCACTTACTATAAAAACCAAAGACCTGCCCCCACTTACTATCGAGCGACAAAGTCCATCCCCCACTTACTATAAAGAGACAAAGACCCGCCCCCACGTACTATAAAGAGACAAAGACCCACCCCCACTTACTATAGAGACAAAGTCCGTCCCTCACTTACTATAAAGAGACAAAGTCCGTCCCCCACTTACTTTAAAGAGACAAAGACCCACCCCCACTTACTATAAAGAGACAAAGTCCGTCCCCCACTTACTATAAAGAGACAAAGACCCACCCCCACTTACTATAAAGAGACAAAGTCCGTCCCCCACTTACTATAAAGAGACAAAGTCCGTCCCCCACTTACTATAAAGAGACAAAGACCCACCCCCACTTACTATAAAGAGACAAAGTCCGTCCCCCACTTACTATAAATAGACAAAGTCCGTCCCCCACTTACTATAAAGAGACAAAGACCCACCTCCACTTACTATAAAGAGACAAAGTCCATCCCCCACTTACTATAAAGAGACAAAGACCCATCCCCACTTACTATAAAGAGACAAAGTCCATCCCCCACTTACTATAAAGAGACAAAGTCCGTCTCCCACTTACTATAGAGAGACAAAGACCCTCCCCCACTTACTATAAAAAGATAAAGACCCATCCCCACTTACTATAAAAACATAAAGACCCTTCCCCACGTACTATCGAGCGACAAAGTCCATGCCCACTTACTATAAAAACCAAAGACCTGCCCCCACTTACTATAGAGAGACAAAGTCCGTCCCCCACTTACTATAGAGAGACAAAGACCCTCCCCCACTTACTATAGAGAGACAAAGTCCGTCCCCCACTTACTATAGAGAGACAAAGACCCTCCCCCACTTACTATAGAGAGACAAAGTCCGTCCCCCACTTACTATCAAGAGACAAAGTCTGTCCCCCACTTACTATTAAGAGACAAAGTCCGTCCCCCACTTACTATAGAGAGACAAAGACCGTCCCCCACTTACTGTAGAGAGACAAAGTCCGTCCCCCACTTACTATAGAGAGACAAAGACCCTCCTCCACTTACTATAGAGAGACAAAGATCCTCTGCGACTTAGTATAAAGCAAAAAAAAACACCCCCACTTAATATAGAGAGTCAAAGACCCACTCCCAGTTCCTATATAAAGACAAAGACCTGCCCACACTTCCCCACTTACTATAAAAAGACAAGGAATTGCACCGACCCGAAGAATAAAGTCGCCTAATCACTTATACCACACGAGGAACGGCATAAAAAGTAAATAAAACCAATTCTTCACATGCTGTTGCTTTTTTCATTCTGCCTCCCAAAGATCTCAGTCAGGCTCGGCGCACATTCATCCTGCGCTCTGCGCTGAACGCTTACTCCGGGGTTTCCGTGTAAATCTCTGAAATAGATGATTCAGACATTTGGGGTCAGTTTATGACCCCCCCAGTAGTGGCAGTAGCTCCATGTGGACCCCTCTGAGCAAGGGGCCTGAGGCAACCACACCATCTTCCCCCCCAGCAGCTGCGCTTCTGCCTATGTCCTATAGTCTGTATCAGCATCTTTGCTGCTGGAGATGGTGGATTACACTTGACAACAGGCAGTGGACAGGAAATTACACAGAAAGGAGACACCTAGTGGACGATCTTGTGGAGTGAATTTTGGGGGGTTTGAAAGCACCATTTTGGGTAAATAAAGTGATTTTCAGTTTTGTTAATGATTGCATTGGTCATCAGATGAGCCCAAGTTTGTTGCAGTGAATGACTGACATGTCGGAGGACGCCTTTATATTACTTTGCTGCCGGCCATGTCAGATCATTGCACCCTGCAGAGTATATACTACCCACAGAGGGAGTTTTTCTGATATTTCCTTGTTTTGTTTTTTTGCCATTTTGTCCTCTGGCATTTCCCTTACAGCTTGATGAGGTCTTGGGAGAGCAGCCGGCCTTGAAGGAGAAGGTCTTTGCTCTGCTGAAGCAGTACGCCCAGGAGAGGAAAGTGGATCGTCTGGCTTATATGCTGCCCATGATCCTGACGGAGGAGTCTCAGCACCGGCTGATCGACAACATCAGGTAATAACCTCCCTCGGTGCATTAAATGTCTTCAAAATGGCGCCCGCGGTTCATGTATGTTTAAAAAACGCTCTTTATTTTTGTTTTTAACCTTTTTTTTGCAACTTTTTGCTCTAAAAAGTCATATGTTTGTCAAAAATGAAGCAAAATTTGCACAAAAAAAAAAAAATTCATACGTGCATGAAATCACTGCAGGATGGGGGGGATATGTAAATCTGCCCAAAAACTTTACAACATTTTAAAAAGTCGCAATTGATGATGCGGCAATACACATAAAAAGGGCTCAAATTAAACGAAGAATAAAGCGCGAAAGAAAAACACCAAAAATTAGAGAAAATTTGGCGTAAATACAATAATGGATCGGGCCCAGAGTCTGTTACAAAGTTGCAGTTTTTTGTTTTAGTATTCGGTTTATTTACATAAATCTGTTTAAACCCCCTGCTGGATTTTTTTTTTCCTAAGAAACAGCGCCACCCTTGTCCATAGGTCGTGTTTGGTATTGAAAGTCAGCTCTATTGTAATGGATAGGGCTTAGCTGTAATACCAACGACAACCTGTGGACAGGTGTGGCAGCGTTTTTGAAAGAAAGCGGCCATTTTTTAATCTAATCCTATAAGGATAGACTTGGAAGACTCGAGTTATTCTACATCCTTCCCTTCACCGCCAGGTAACGCGGCAGATACTTTTTTCTTTTTTTTCGCTTTTTCCTTGTTCTATTTTCGTCTCTTGTTGATCACGGGATTGTAATTCACAAATCCTCAAATAGCAAAGCTGAGACAGATGCTTTAGGTGGAAAGTGCAGAAAAGAAGGTTCTCGCGGATGCGGTCAGTACAGGCAGCATCCTACCGCTGTCAGGCGGAGCTGTTTAACCCCTTCCAGTTCTTGCACTTACCGTCTAGATCAATGGATCCCGCGGAATCTGTAGCTCCGATGTGAGATGTGACCTGTTTTCCGTGCATATATGCAGACCGGGTATATATAGCTTCATTTCTCAAGATTACTAAGTGAGCCAGTCCCTATGGGCACGACGAGCCTCGTTTATCAAAACTGTCTAATGGAAAAATTGGCCTTGCTGCCCGTAGCATAGAGCAATTTAAGAAATTAATGCTGGAGTTATAGGTCGCCCACACACATACTTGTTACAACATTGTACTAAAATTCTATAAAAGCTATTCATTTACAGTGTTTTAGCATAGAAATTACAATTGTCACCATTTATTTGCTTCCATGTGTCCCCCTTGGTGCTGCTGCACAGAATCAGTCTCCTTCCTCCTCTGGTAGCTGACACTCAGAATCAGTCTCCTCCCCCCTTTGGCAGTTTACAATCAAAATTAGTTTCCTTCCTCCTCTGACATCTGGCAATCAGAATCGGTCTCCTCCCCTCTCTGGCAGCTGACAATTAGAATCAGTTTCCTTCCCCTCTGACATCTGGCAGCCAGAATTGGTCCACTTCCTCCTCTGGTAGCCAACAATCAGAATCAGTCCCCATCTGGCTGCTGACAATCAGAATCAATCTCCTTCCCCCTCTGGCACCTGACAAATATAATCCATCCTTACTTCCATTGCGTTGTCTCTTCTATTCTATTTTTCAATGTACCACAGAGGCTCTGTTCCTGTTCTGAAAAGCCGGACAGAAATCTATATCTATTGGCTCACCTTCAGTGAAAAGACAATCATTAAGCAGCGACCTGGCTGTGAGGAGAGTAACTGAGCATGTGCGACCACTATCGCTCTGCTCATTACGTGGACATGCTCATTGTACACTTTGTACACCAGGAGGCGCCATGTACGTAAATGCCATAACTCAAATTCTAGATGATGCAGTGTGAACTTTATCCAAATTGCACTTTTAAAGGGATTGTTTGGTTAACATTCTCGGAGGGTTGTCACTAATTTAAGGCCTACAGTTAGGTAAAGTGGCAGACGGCTACACAGAGTGTCTCTTTCTCTGTCTCTGGAGGACCTAGCCTCTCTGTGTAACCTTTGATTTTAATGGCAAGCATGTAATACTTCCTTTCACCTGCGGGAGTGCTGTAGGGAATTTCAACACTTGCTCTCAGGTCTCCCGCAGATCACAGTTCCCAACACCTCGCTTTACCTTGCAATCAACTTATTTTCTAGAAATCTTTCTCATACAAATGGATCACCCAAAGTGTATCACCAAATAGAGAGTGAGGAAGACGTCGTGTTTTTTTAACAGTCAGTGAGCTGCGTTTAAAAAAAAAAAAGGGCGGGTCTTGTCGAAATCACACCCAAAAGTGGGTGTTTTTTGTGTGTTCCTAGTTATTTTGAGGGCTAGTTAGGAACGTGGCTTGACTATTTCAAATCTTTTAATTGTACATGTTGGTAAGTCACTCAGTTTTGACAGATTGCTGAATATCATATATCCCTTTCAGGAATTTGAAAAAGCTGGGTGACAACCCTTCTTGAGAGTCCTATTGTTGGCCATTTTGTTTGTCACCAAACGTTCCCAACTATGTGGTAGAGTTTCTTAAAACTTAACCAAATGCAACAACTCAAGACCTTAGTTTTAAATAAGGAAATAACCTTTAAAGGGTCCTGTCATGGGGCATAAATATGTAATTATTATTTTTTTGTCTAAATGTCACTGTTCTCCTGAATCCGGCGATGTTCTTCTTTTGTTCCTACGTCTCTCAGTTCCTGAGATATCACCTAAAATGCCCTCAGAGAAGAATTGAAGAACACTCCCACTTGGCTAACAAGACTAGATTTAAATATCGGAAAGAAGGGGCCATATCTCAGGAACGGAGGGGCGTAGGAACACAAGAAAAACATCGCCGGATTCAGGAGAACGGCGGCATTTACACCAGGTAAAAGAAAAATGTATTTATGGCAAGTGATGTATTCCCTTTAAGGTTGACGGTTCTTTTTGGAAGCAGCGACCCTCTGCGTTAATTCATCTTCTGGTTATAGACGCAAATCTGAGATGAGCTGCTGAAATCTTTCACTTTCTCTATGGCTACACTAGTAAATATTTCAGAAGACGGAGGTTTGTACAGATAAATATAGCGTCGTAGTGATGAACCCCGGGCTCCCCTGTGGCCCAGCGATAAAAATAGAGAATGTGAACAGGGCCGTGCATTAATGCTTAGGAGAGCCGCAGCCGCAGGAGGAGGGCAGCAGCTGGTCTCCTCCTAATCTCTTGTCTCCCGTAGTTTACTACTGTTCGCACTGTGAAGGGTTAATGCAAATGAAAGGCTAAGCCCCCAGATTTACAGCTAATCTCTACAAATGAATTGCTTTTGAAGGCCCCATAGTATTAGCAGCCCATGGGTGGTGCCCGGCCCAGCGGTGCCCCGTGGCAAGAAGCTACATAGTCAGCCATAACATGATCAGTAATGTTACATAGGTGACTCTGGAAGGGTTAAATCATTGGAAAACTGTGTGGCAAGTTCTGACAAATGCCCACTAGTCCGGTTCCAAGTCCGGCCGGGCATTGGGAAAACATCAGTTTGTCTTCCCATTTTTTTGGGACTAATAATAGCAGGAAACATGGTGAAGAAGGGAGGGAAGGATGGGGAACAGAGACCGTGGCAAATAGCCAAAGGGGATGGAAGGGTAGATGCTTGCCCCCTTCCCGATTTCCTATTCTTTTGCATGTTTGTCACACTTAAATATTTCAGATCACCAAACAAATGTAAAGATTAGACAAAGATAACACAAGTAACACAAAATGCAGTTTTTTAGTGAAGGTCTTTTGGGAAGCTGAGTTCACATTCCCTAGCCACACCCAGGCCTGATTACTGCCACACCTATTCTCAATCAAGAAATCACTTAAATAGGACCTGCCTGACAAAGTGTCATAGACCATAAGTTCTTAAAAAGCTAGACATCATGCCGTGATCCAAAGAAATTCTGGAACAAATGAGAGACAAAGTAATTGAGATCTATCAGTCTGGAAAAGGTTTTAAAGCCATTTCTAAAGCTTTGGGACTCTAGCAAACCACAGTGAGAGCCATTATCCACAAATGGAGAAAACATGGAACAGTGGTGAACCTTCCCAGAGTGTCCAGCCTACCAAAATTACCCCAAGAGCACAGCGACGACTCATCCAAGAGGTCACAAAAGACCCCACAACAACATCCAAAGAAATGCACGCCTCACTTGCCTCAGTTAAGGTCAGTGTTCATGACTCCACCATAAGAAAGAAACACTAAAAAAGCAATAAATGAAAGAGTTCCTAAATGAAAGCAATAAAAACGAAAATGCTGGTCTCAGTTTTGCCAGAAAACCTCTTGATGATCCCCAAGACTTTTGGTAGAATACTCTGTGGACTGATGAGACAAAAGTTGAACTTTTTGGAAGGTGTATGTCCCATTACACCTGGCGTATAAGTAACAGCATTTCAGCAAAGGCACATCATACCAACAGTAAAATATGGTGGTGGTAGTGGCTGTATTGCTGCTTCAGGACCTGGAGGACTTACTGTGGTAAAAGGAACATTGAATTCTGCTGTCTACCAAAAAAATCCTGAAGGAGAATGTCCGGTCATCTGTTCGTGACCTCAAGCTGAAGCAGTAATTAGGCTTAGAGGACAATCACTTTTTCACACAGGGTCCTGTAGGTTTGGATTTCTTTTTCCTTTAATAATAAAGACCTTCATTTATAGACTGCATTTTGTGTTACTTGTGTTATCGTTGTCTGATATCTACACTTGTTTTGTGATCTGATACATTTAAGGGAACCTGTCAGCAGGATTGTGCACAGTAAACTACACACAGTGTCAGGTCGGTGCCGTTATACTGATTGCAATGATACCTGGTGATGAAATCTGTCTTGTGGTTCTTGTTTAATCTTTATTTTCAGTTTTTAGTTAATGTTATGCTCGTGCCCCGGGGCAGCCTGTGAGGGTCTCCGTGTGGTGCTCTGATTAGGAATTCATGTGTATGGCTTCTGACGGTCACCTATCTGTCACTGACCTGCCCCCTAGTTTACATTCTGGATATAATATGTTTTGATTAAAAAAAATAACATCCTGCAGGAAGGCGGCAGTGCTGTAGCATGATCACATCCATAATATGCATTGTATTATTTTATTTGGTGATATAAGTTTGTTCAGAAAAAAAATCTCAATCAAAATGTTGCCGACCCTGCACAGTAGCATCTAGCTCAACCATGGCGCCATTTTGAGAGATAATTTTTTTCTGAATAAATTTATATTGCCAAATAAATAATTAAATGGAGATTATAGATGCGATTATAGATGCAGACCCTTTGCTCATATGTAAGTCCCATGCTGTCCATTTCCTTGTGATCCTCCTTGAGATGGTTCTACTCCTTCATTGGAGTCCAGCTGTGTTTAATTAAACTGATAGGACTTGATTTGGAAAGGCGCACACCCGTCTATATAAGACCTCACAGCTCACAGTGCATGTCAGACCAAATGAGAATCATGAGGCCAAAGGAACTGGCCAAGGAGCTCAGAGACAGAATTGTGGCAAGGCTCAGATCTGGCCAAGGTTACAACAGAATTTCTGCAGGACTCAAGGTTCCTAAGAGCACAGTGGCCTCCATAATCCTTACATGGAAGAAGTTTGGGACCACCAGAAGTCTTCCTAGACCTGGCCATCCAACCAAACTGAGCAATTGTGGGAGAAGAACCTTGGTGAGATAGGTAAAGAAGAACCCCAAAATCACTGTGGCTGAGCTCCAGAGATGCAGTAGGGAGATGGGAGAAAGTTCCACAAAGTCAACTATCACTGCAGCCCTCCTCCAGTCGGGCCTTTATGGCAGAGTGGCAGGACGGAAGCCTCTCCTCAGTGCAAGACATATGAAAGCTGCATAGAGTTTGCTAAAAACACCTGAAGGACTCCCAGACTATGAGAAATAAGATTCTCTGGTCTGATGAGATGAAGATAGACCTTTTTGGTGATAATTCTATGCGGTATGTGTGGAGAAAACCAGTCACTGCTCATCACCTGCCCAATACAATCCCTACAGTGAAGCATGGTGGTGGCAGCATCATGCTATGGGGGTGTTTTTCAGCTGCAGGGACAGGACGACTGGTTGTCATTGAAGGAAACATGAGTGCGGCCAAGTACAGAGAGATCCTGGATGAAAACCTCTTCCAGAGCGCTCTGGACCTCAGACTTGGCCAAAGGTTCACCTTCCAACAAGACAATGATCCTAAGCGCACAGCTAAAATAACAAAGGAGTGGCTTCAGAACAACTCTGTGACCATTCCTCACTGTCCCAGCTAGAGCCCTGTCCTAAACCCAACTGAGCATCTCTGGAGAGACCTGAAAATGGCATCTACCAACGTTCACCATCCAACCTGACGGAACTGGAGAGGATCTGCAAGTAAGAATGGCCGAGGATCCCCAAATCCAGGGGTGAAAAACTTGTTGCATCATTCCCAAGAAGACTCATGGTTGTACTAGCTCAAAAGGGGCTTCTACTCAATACCGAGCAAAGGGGCTGAAGACTTATGGCCATGGGATATTTAAATTTTTCTTTTTTAATAAATTTGCAAACATTTCTACATTTCTTTTTTTTTTCAGTCAAGATGGGGTGCAGAGTGTACATTAATGAGGAAAATGAACTTTTTTTAATTTACCAAATGGCTGAAATAAAACATAACCCCCTCTCTTAGGCCTCGGTGTCGGGGGGCTTCTGTGCTGTGTATATATATATACTAGAAATTGGAGCTTTTGGCAGATTTGCCAACTTGACATTTTATTTTTTTCTTGACACCTTATCAGAAAATCAGGCAGACCGATGATAATTACAGGCAGAATAATCTCTTACTTTTTCTAACGGACAGGACAATACATTCCCTATTTCTCCGGAGTGTCCGGGGATTTCTGTGCAGACGTCCGTCTTTCTCCGCATCATTTTGCTCTGACCCTTTTTAGCTGTTTGTGAAGGGATAGATATCCCCCAGACCCCCGGCCCTCCTCTCCTCTTCTCTCCTCCTCTCCGTCTCCCATTTATCTTCTCACTTATAATCAAATTAACCTAAAATGACAACCAAAATTCTAGTTAAGCAATCTGCACCGCACAGGTGTCACCTCCCCTCCCCCACTCCCCTTGACTGATTGCACCAGGTGCATTCCCCTGCAGGGGGCGACAGGGAGCGCAGGGGGAGCTCAGGGGCCTTCAGACTTTGCCTACACTTGCACACAGGACTGATCTCACCGCTGTGGTACTTTACAGCCTCCGTCTTCCAGGATTTGGGGATTCTGGTGGAATTTCATGCCCCCCATTAAGACGCCTGGAGACTGGTTGGAGTAGTGAGAAGCAGCACCGCCTCCCCCCCTCCTCAGAGAGCAGCAGAGAGGAGCAGCGCAGCCCTCACTGGAGGAGGCTCAGTCATCTCTGCAGGAGGCTGAGGGGCAGCAGCCGCACCGACCACCAACAGGAGGATGCTTACCCCGGGGTCAGGATGAGCTGCTGGGGGTGAGTCCACCAATGTCCCCCTACAGGCTCATCACTATCCGCAGGGCTAGAGTGTCAGCTCCCGGGACAAGAGGGGCATCATATAGGGGCATGTAAGTGATGATCCAGCTGTAAGCCGGGGAGTGGGGCAGTAATCACAGGAGAAGCTGCAGCGGGAGGGACCTGAGATCTGTAGTCATGAGAACTGAAAATGTGTATAAATATATATATATATATATATATATATATATATATATATATATATATATATATATAGTGGTGTAATGTGATCTGCTGGAGGACGTCTACTATCTGTCATCAGCCGAACGTGGGATCTGTGTGATCTGTCAGTCTCCAGCCTGTATCTGCCTCATCTATCACTAATGTGACTGTGATCAATAGCAATCATCTGTGATAAGTCTGCGGACTATCTATTACACAACACACAAAAGGTGGAGAATGCGGGCAATGTGCTAGCACCAGTTCTAACTTATAAAGACATGTTCTGTCTGTCTATCAACATCTACCATCTCTCTGTCTATCTATTATCTATCTATTATCTATCTATCTATCTACCTATTATCTTTCTATCAATTATCTCTATCTGTTATCTATTATTTATCAATCTATTATTTATCTATCATCTATCTATTATCTATCTATTATTTATCATCTATCTATTATCTATCTGTTAATCTATCTATTATCTATCTATCATCTATCTATTATCTATTTATATCTATCTATCTATCTAACTATTATCTATTATTTATCCTTCTGATCAGGATGCTTTGTGCTTTGGTTATATATTAGGAGGCTCTGATTGGCCAGATGGGACCACAGGGGGGCAAATCTTCAGCGTCTTTCGGGGCCATGTGGTCCTTTTTGGCAAGGTCAGTGCATTTATAGTAGCACCTGCTGAGTTTTTCTGGATATTTCCAAACATTTGGATATTTTTATTTTTTTTGCTATTTTTTCCTTAAAATTACTCATCACACCTGACTTTACCCTCAGGGCCTCTGATATGATGACATTTCCCTTTAAAGGGCTTGACAAACATGGCAACAGCTCCACCTCCTGATTACTGGTTTTGTCTGGTATTGCAGCTCCATAGACGTCAATAGAACTGTGGAGAGGTGTGGCGGGCGCTGTTTATAAAGTGAAGCAGACATTTTTTTTCTGGTCCTGCCCATCTCCTTCCAGCCATTGATGCAAACTCTAGTACACGGGCAAGTTTACAGAAATTTTGTGTTTCCCGTCTTTGCTGCCACTTTCGGGCAGGTTCATCAATAATGACCCCGTTTCTGCCCAAGTGTAGAGCACAAATAATGAAAAACTGGAAAAAGCAAGTCCTCGCTGCGTATAATAGGGGAACGCGGACATTTTAATGAAGATGCATCTGGATAAACGCGCCCGTGGCAAGAGCTTTTCACATTTATTTATTTCTCTTTTTGTATCACATTAACCTACTCTCCTAATGTATTCTATTCCATGATCTCTTCCTGGAAACAGTGACGATACAGCCTTACAGTGAACGCCAATAGCTTTATCTTCCTGACACACAGCTCCAGTTCCTCTGCATAGACAAACAGCTAAATGAGAAAATTCTCACTACCTGCAGTCACCACTAGATGGAGCTCATTGCATATTGTGTTTTTAGTGAACTCACAGACTGCAGTGAGCTCCCTCTAGTGGTGGCTGCCGGCAGCCAGAATTACAGGGGATTTTATGTATCCGAAAAAAACAGCTTCAACCACTGTGAAAATATATTAGGATTTGTTTTAGCTCAGTGCCCTAACTGGGGAAAGGGGCAAATGCTTGGGAACAAGGCCAGTGCTTACGAACTAGCCAATGTGTTAGCTGCAAAGCATCATAGATCCAATGTTTTTAAACATAGGTTGGGGGAAGGGCAATTTATTTTCCTAAATCCACACACCAATCCTGCTATAGATTTTTTTCTATATCGTTATAGGCCACATACATTATTATAATGCTGATATATTACTGAGCTTTTTATTTTCTTCTCGTGGACACCAGGGGGCGCCAGACTACACTGCTATTTTTTGTATTTATCTTGTGTTTTTCCATCCTTTATTATGTTATCCCTTATTTTCTACCTAATTGTCATCTATCTATCTATCTATCTATCTATCTATCTATCTAACTATCTATCATCTATCTATCTATTATCTGTCTATTATCTATCTATCATCTATTATTTATCTATCTATTATCTATCTATTATCTATCTATCTATTATCTATCATCTATCTATCTATCTATCATCTATCTATCTATTATCTATCATGTATCTATCTATCTATTATCTATCTGTCTATCTATCTATCTATCTATTATCTATCATCTATCTATCTATTATCTATCTATCATCTCTCTTTCATTCTTTCATTATATTTATAGATCGTTATGAAAGATAGAGAAAAAAAATTGCTGAGTGTATGTGGCAGCTCCGCCACACACACTCATCTCAGATATTCTGTCACTCAGCACTTTTACAAATAGATCGGTATATAGATAGATGATAGATAGATAATAGATAGATAATAGATAGATAATATATAATAGATAGATTAAATAGAGTTGCGGTGTGTGAGATTTTCTCTTTCGTCTTCTCGCTCGTTCTCCGCCTGCAGACATTTGCCATGTTGTGTCTCCACCATCGCCGCTCGCTGATAGTTTCTGTGTTTCCTCCCAGTAATGTGCTGGTGTTCTGTGCCGTGTCTGTGGGTGCTGGTACTGGGGACTCATCACAGCGCTTTCACTTAACCTTTTCAGTACCACACTGCCAAGTGACTCGCCTGGAAGTCACAGATTCAGCAAAAGCCAAAGTATAATCCCCCCCGGCCCCAGCAGAGTAGAGAAGATAATCTATATGGCACTTGGGTAAAATTAACCCCTGCTGATCCGGACGGGTTTATACATTAGAACATCTACCAGTTTATGTTGCAAAATCTGCCATTTTTTTCTGCTTTGATATCATATCTATGGACACTTAAGAGGTTTATGGCTTCTGTACTCAAGTTAAGCGACTTTGCGTTCCTACATTTTTTTTTAATCTAAATCCATCTAAAATTCTGTGCTGATTAATTTTCCAATATAAATTTATAGCAGTCAGAGCTCCAAATCCCCTGCACAGACAGACATGCAGCATTAAAAGTGATGAAACACCTGCTGTCACCACTAGATGGAGCTCACTGCATTCTGTTTATCAACTGTTCTCAATAATAATGCAGCATGCAATGAGCTCCCCCTAGTGGTGACCATAGGCAGTCAGAATTTTATTACTTTGCTTTAGTTTTGCAATAGATTTTTTCATCTTTTTTTTTGCCTGATTGCCATTGTTTATTGTGCAGCTGGTCACTTGATTCTGCTACTGGTGAATTGTCATTTTTCCTGTCTCATTCTATCTGTTCCCATGTCTTAAAGTTTTGATAAATATTTAGAAAAGAAAACATAAAAATTCAAATCACCCCATTCTTTCAATAGTAAAAATCAATATATATATATACACTCACCGGCCACTTTATTAGGTACACCTGTCCAACTTCTTGTTAACACTTAATTTCTAATCAGCCAATCACATGGCGGCAACTCAGTGCATTTAGGCATGTAGACATGGTCAAGACAATCTCCTGCAGTTCAAACCGAGCATCAGTATGGGGAAGAAAGGTGATTTGAGTGCCTTTGAACGTGGCATGGTTGTTGGTGCCAGAAGGGCTGGTCTGAGTATTTCAGAAACTGCTGATCTACTGGGATTTTCACGCACAACCATCTCTAGGGTTTACAGAGAATGGTCCGAAAAAGAAAAAAAATCCAGTGAGCGGCAGTTCTGTGGGCGGAAATGCCTTGTTGATGCCAGAGGTCAGAGGAGAATGGGCAGACTGGTTCGAGCTGATAGAAAGGCAACAGTGACTCAAATCGCCACCCGTTACAACCAAGGTAGGCCTAAGAGCATCTCTGAACGCACAGTGCGTCGAACTTTGAGGCAGATGGGCTACAGCAGCAGAAGACCACACCGGGTACCACTCCTTTCAGCTAAGAACAGGAAACTGAGGCTACAATTTGTACAAGCTCATCGAAATTGGACAGTAGAAGATTGGAAAAACGTTGCTTGGTCTGATGAGTCTCGATTTCTGCTGCGACATTCGGATGGTAGGGTCAGAATTTGGCGTAAACAACATGAAAGCATGGATCCATCCTGCCTTGTATGGAGCATCTTTGGGATGTGCAGCCGACAAATCTGCGGCAACTGTGTGATGCCATCATGTCAATATGGACCAAAATCTCTGAGGAATGCTTCCAGCACCTTGTTGAATCTATGCCACGAAGAATTGAGGCAGTTCTGAAGGCAAAAGGGGGTCCAACCCGTTACTAGCATGGTGTACCTAATAAAGTGGCCGGTGAGTGTATATATATATATATATATATATATATATATATATATATATATATATATATATATATATATATATTAAAATGGTCACCGTACCTCCACCCTTAAAGGGAAGGTGCCATTTAAAAAAAAATGTCAGCAATTGAAAAAATGTAAAGAGTTAATGTTTACATTTTCTTAAAAAATATTATCATTTGTTTATAATTTAGTGAAATATGAAAAATAATTTTAAAAGGTTTGGTATATACCCCAATAAAAACTACATCTCGGCACTCAAAGAAAACAAGACATCACAAAGCTATATCCATAGAAAAATAAATAAAGGGTTGCAAATATATACACTCACCGGCCACTTTATTAGGTACACCATGCTAGTAACGGGTTGGACCCCCTTTTGCCTTCAGAACTGCCTCAATTCTTCGTGGCATAGATTCAACAAGGTGCTGGAAGCATTCCTCAGAGATTTTGGTCCATATTGACATGATGGCATCACACAGTTGCCGCAGATTTGTCGGCTGCACATCCCAAAGATGCTCCATACAAGGCAGGATGGATCCATGCTTTCATGTTGTTTACGCCAAATTCTGACCCTACCATCCGAATGTCGCAGCAGAAATCGAGACTCATCAGACCAAGCAACGTTTTTCCA
Source organism: Ranitomeya variabilis (assembly GCF_051348905.1). Taxonomy (NCBI): domain Eukaryota; kingdom Metazoa; phylum Chordata; class Amphibia; order Anura; family Dendrobatidae; genus Ranitomeya; species Ranitomeya variabilis. The sequence goes on from NC_135238.1 coordinate 22,892,512, forward strand.
ATCTTCTACTGTCCAATTTCGATGAGCTTGTACAAATTGTAGCCTCCGTTTCCTGTTCTTAGCTGAAAGGAGTGGTACCCGGTGTGGTCTTCTGCTGCTGTAGCCCATCTGCCTCAAAGTTCGACGCACTGTGCGTTCAGAGATGCTCTTAGGCCTACCTTGGTTGTAGCGGGTGGCGATTTGAGTCACTGTTGCCTTTCTATCAGCTCGAACCAGTCTGCCCATTCTCCTCTGACCTCTGGCATCAACAAGGCATTTCCGCCCACAGAACTGCCGCTCACTGGATTTTTTTTCTTTTTCGGACCATTCTCTGTAAACCCTAGAGATGGTTGTGCGCGAAAATCCCAGTAGATCAGCAGTTTCTGAAATACTCAGACCAGCCCTTCTGGCACCAACAACCATGCCACGTTCAAAGGCACTCAAATCACCTTTCTTCCCCATACTGAGGCTCGGTTTGAACTGCAGGAGATTGTCTTGACCATGTCTACATGCCTAAATGCACTGAGTTGCCGCCATGTGATTGGCTGATTAGAAATTAAGTGTTAACAAGAAGTTGGACAGGTGTACCTAATAAAGTGGCCAGTGAGTGTATATATATATATATATATATATATATATATATATATATATATATACAGTACAGACCAAAAGTTTGGACACACCTTCTCATTTAAAGATTTTTCTGTATTTTCATGACTATGAAAATTGTACATTCACACTGAAGGAATCAAAACTATGAATTAACACATGTGGAATTATATACTTAACAAAAAAGTGTGACACAAATGAAATGATGTCTTATATTCTAGGTTCTTTAAAGTAGCCACCTTGTGCTTTGATGACTGCTTTGCACACTCTTGGCATTCTCTTGATCAGCTTCAAGAGGTAGTCACCGGAAATGGTTTTCACTTCACAGGTGTGCCCTGTCAGGTTTAATAAGTGGGATTTCTTGCCTTATAAATGGGGTTGGGACCATCGGTTGTGTTGACCAGAAGTCTGGTGGATACACAGCTGATGGTCCTACTGAATAGACTGTTAGAATTTGTATTATGGCAAGAAAAAAGCAGCTAAGTAAAGAAAAACGAGTGGCCTTCATTACTTTAAGAAATGAAGGTCAGTCTGAAAAATTGGGAAAACTTTGAAAGTGTCCACAAGTGCAGTGGCGAAAACCATCAAGCGCTACAAAGAAACTGGCTCACATGAGGACCGCCCCAGGAAAGGAAGACCAAGAGTCACCTCTGCTTCTGAGGATAAGTTTATCCGAGTCACCAGCCTCAGAAATCGCAGGTTAACAGCAGCTCAGATTAGAGACCAGGTCAATGCCACACAGAGTTCTAGCAGCAGACACATCTCTACAACAACTGTTAAGAGGAGACTTTGTGCAGCAGGCCTTCATGGTAAAATAGCTGCTAGGAAACCACTGCTAAGGACAAGCAACAAGTAGAAGAGACTTGTTTGGGCTAAAGAACACAAGGAATGGACATTAAACCAGTGGAAATCTGTGCTTTGGTCTGATGAGTCCAAATTTGAGATCTTTGGTTCCAACCACCGTGTCTTTGTGCGATGCAGAAAAGGTGAACGGATGGACTCTACATGCCTGATTCCCACTGTGAAGCATGGAGGAGGAGGTGTGATGGTGTGGGGGTGCATTTCTGGTGACACTGTTGGGGATTTATTCAAAATTGAAGGCATACTGAACCAGCATGGCTACCACAGCATCTTGCAGCGGCATGCTATTCCATCCGGTTTGTGTTTAGTTGGACCATCATTTATTTTTCAACAGGACAATGACCCCAAACACACCTCCAGGCTGTGTAAGGGCTATTTGACCAAGAAGGAGAGTGATGGGGTGCTACGCCAGATGACCTGGCCTCCACAGTCACCAGACCTGAACCCAATCGAGATGGTTTGGGGTGAGCTGGACCGCAGAGTGAAGGCAAAAGGGCCAACAAGTGCTAAGCATCTCTGGGAACTCCGTCAAGATTGTTGGAAGACCATTTCCGGTGACTACCTCTTGAAGCTCATCAAGAGAATGCCAAGAGTGTGCAAAGCAGTCATCAAAGCAAAAGGTGGCTACTTTGAAAAACCTAGAATATAAGACATATTTTCAGTTGTTTCACACTTTTTTGTTAAGTATATAATTCCACTTGTATTAATTCATAGTTTTGATGCCTATATATATATATATATATATATTTTTTTTTTTTTTTGTTTTTTTTTTGTTGCAAAGTTCAATATTTTTTAAGTTGCTGAAATAATGAAAAAGTAACTACAGTATACAAGTTTGTTATCAGTGTAATCGTGCTGAGGTGGAGAATCACGTCTCCGGGTCATTCATATCCCATAATGAACGCTGTAAAGACGAAACCTGAAAAACCATGGCGTTTTTTTTTTTTCACAATTACACCTGACTTGGGATTTTTTTTTTCCCTGTTTCTCGGTACATTGTACAGTAAAATGAATAAAGACGTATAAGGCTATGTAGATGGGGGAAAAAAATCTATATTGAGCATGTAAACTCCTGTGTAGCTTGTGCCTGTCCCTTTAAGGCGGTTGTCGCAGCGGATATCAGTGTGATGTTCATTATCACCCCCTGTCTGAGCTTGTTCCTGATCCACGGTGGGTTATACATCATCTGGTAACCTATAATCTGCGGGGATTATACCGCCATATTTTGCATATACTGTATATCTCGCTATGTCGGGTTCTGCTGCGATCTAGGCCAGACACTTCTGGGTCTCTGGTGATGGAGAACTACAAGTACCAATCAACCTCACTGATCATTTGACTGTAGGGGCCACAGCTCTTGCTAGCACTGAATGTGGTGAATGTGAAAACGCATGGCCCTAATGCCAAGATCTCCAACCATCGCAGGGTATCGGATGTAATAGTCCGTCCTATGTCGGATGATGTTTAACCATATAGATGCCACTCTTTGGGAGATCGGCCTGGGCACCCAGGGGTGCTAAAAATCTTACTATGTCAGCCAGGGACCCCGTCATCACCATTTTTGGACTCCCATAAGGCCCTGTCCGTGGATGGGCTTAATAGGAAAGCATCATTTTTTTTTATATGTCTGCAATATACAGGTTCAAGGGCAAAAAAAAAAATGGAGACAACAAAAATAATAGAAATTAATGTAAAAAAATAAATAAAAATTAATATTTAAAAATAAAGTGGTTAAAAAAATTCTATATTTGGTGTCGCCCCAATTAAAATTAATTGACCAGTAAACACCATATAGGAAGTGAAGGGCTTGAATTGGTATTTTTTTTTATCATGTTCCATTCGTCCCCCTCAAAAAAATGGAATAATAAGCAAATAAAACGTTGTACATTCCCCAAAACTGGTACAAAATAAAACCTCCCGCTCCACACGTATAAAAAGAAGCCCTCCAGGTCCATCAATGGAAAAATATAATTTACCTCAGAAAATTGTAAAAAATAAAATTTACCTCAGAAAATGGTAATAAAATGTTTGATTTTTTTTCTTACAAAAATTAGATTTTTTATTTAACCAAAAAAACAATGGGAGAAGTTTTTATTTTTCATTTGAAATATTTTTCCCATTTTTCAGTCAGTTTTATGGTGTCATTCAAAACTATATGTGTCCTGCAAAAACAAAGCAAAACAGGAACCAGTAGGTCAATGGAGAAAAAAAATGGCTCTTGGGTAAAGGGGAAGAAAAAAGAGGAAGCCCCAAAATGAAAATTGGTCACATCTGGAAGGGGTTAATACTAGTATTGGCTTTAAAGGGACGTTTTCGGCCCCCCTTGGCTCCAGGGCCTGAGGGCGACTGAACCCCCTTTTGTTTCGCCTCTCAATCTATCGTATGTCCCCACCAACTTGCTCCAAATACATTACACCTTCATGGGAGCCATTTTTGGTAAGTTGGAATTTGGCACATGGCCGATAGGCACAATATTAGGGGGCCCAATTAATCAAGTTGGCCCTTATTTGTCAAAACGGTAAACAAAAACAAAGGAAAGTGCTTGTTGCCCATAGAAACCAATCATAGCACAGCTTTCACTTTTCCAGAGCAGTTTAAGAAATGTTAGCTGAGCTTTGATTGGTTGCTAAGGATACCAAGGCCAGGTTTTCTTTTTAACAGTACTTAGGCATAAATTGGACATTTTCGTAGTGTAGGTAATTTTTCCTAGTCCAATAAAACATTGGGATTCATATATTAAAACTGAGAGTAAAACCGGCCTTGTTGCTTAGAGCAACCAATCACAGCGCAACTTTCATTTTTCAACAGCAGTTATTGAAATGAAAGCTGAGCTATGATTGGTTGCTGTGGACAACAAGGCCGATTTTAGTCTTAGTTTTAGTAAATTCGGACCATTGTCTTTGCCGCTTGTCGGAATGGACTGTGCCAGTTTTTATAAATGGCCGATCCTCCCGTCCCCCACCACTTCTATCCTGGGACACCTCCAGTGTGTAATAGGAAACTAGGATGAAATGAAGAAACTGGGTCAGTGGGAAATGGCAGTAAATCACAGATTTCAGAGTGTTTAGGATGCGAGAGCAGTCAAATAGTAATGAGGCCGAAATTAAAGAGTGTCCGTTACTTAAGACGGGACTGCAGATATGGCGGCTCAGACCCGCACCATAGAGCATCACATGGTGAAGCCATAGAGCCTTTGTGTGCCGCCATCAATATGGGGAAGAGTCCAGGAGGTGGAGCTTGTAGATTATTTCAAACATAGCACTGGCCAATCACAGTTTCTGTTGCTCAGCAGCGCATGTGATGTCACAGGAGAGACCAATCAGCCGTTGTTATGTAGAACAGTGATATCAACCTGCAATTTTCAAGCTGTCGGAAAACTACAACTCTCAGCATGCCTTGGGGTTGTATTTTTGCAGCAGTTGGTGGGTGATGTAGCGGTAGAGGCTTGTCAACAGAAAATGATTTGACACTTCCGTATCTGGAGGTGATAGGCGCTGCTTACTTTGCGTCAGGTTTCGACAGGCCTTATGTAGGTTTCGACAGGCCTTATGTACCCCTTGTTGGTATTTTGGGGTGTCAAGGACCAGTTGCCAGTGTTGTAAATGTTCAGGCGTTAAAAGGGAGAAAGTTTGCAACAGCGCCACTGTTATCCAAAGACCGTATCTGGTATTGCATCTAAGTCCTCTTTACATTAATAAGGCTAAGCTGCAATACCAGACACAAACTACGGTCAAGAGTGGCGCTGTTTCGCAAAGAAAGCCGCCCTGTGTTTTTAATATCTTACGACCTTCATCCTAAGGTTTTAAAGAGAACCTGTCACCAAGTGAAAAGTGTCCAGTTTTTACTCTTATTTTACTCCTGAGTGGTGGAAACATCTTCTCCCCGTATACGACAAATTACAACCTGTCCTCACATTCTCTAATAGCTCAGTGTGTTATTAGGCTGATTCCCAAGTGAAAGGTCAGTGGTCGGAATCGAGGAGCCGCCATGAAGAAGGTTTCCCAAGAAAAGAGAAGCAGTATCATCAGCTCATCGATAGTGGTCTCTCCATCAAGAAAATTGCCAAACTGCCTCATGTGAGCACCATGACAGCTGGAAGAATACGACATGAAGTTCGTCCATCCATGGTGGACGTCCAGGAGAAATATCGGAGTCACCAAGTCGGCTCCTCACAAGGTCTGTCAGTTCTGGAGACAAACACGGCAGTGGAGGAGGCTCGTGTGCTTCATAATACTGAGGTCACAGACGTCCATGGCGGCACACGGAACACAAGTCTGGAATGGTGGCTCGAAAAATGGTGAAGAAGCCTCAACTTCATTATCATCATAAGAAACGTTGGGTCGAGTTTGTAAAAAAGCACGAGAAGTGAAAAGTAGAAGATTGGAAACGGGTGTTATGGAGCGATGAGACAAAAGTCAATAGACAGCTCTGATGGGGGCAAATGGGTCAGGAAGAAACAAGGGAAAAATGGGCCAATGGATCGAGAAACTAAAGGAACTGTGAAGTTCGGTGGAGGAAGCTTGATGATATGGGGATGTTTCACATCCAGAGGCGTTGGATACCGGACCAGGATCGATGGTGGTCTCAGTGCTGGGCTATATGTGAGTGTCCTACAAGATGAGTTACTTCATACATCGAGTACTTTGGATATGAGAAGGACGAGATTGTGTTCCAGAAGGACAATGACCAGAAACATACAGCGAGATTGGAGGAGAAATGGTTCAATGACAATGAAGTAGAGGTGCTGGATTGTCCCCACAGTCCCTGACCTTAACCCAATCCAACACTTGTGGGGAGAGGTGAAGAGTAAGCTGAATACCGACCCCAGTGAGGCGACCAGTGTGCACCAACATGGGGAACGTGGAGAAGATACCTGGGATCAGATGATTGAATCTGATCAAGATCTGCCCAGAAGGATTCAGGCTGTGGTGAAAACCAAAGATGAATGTACAAAATAATAAAAATTTTGATTTTTGGGAGTAAAACATTAACAATGCAGCGAGATGACAAGAATCTGCATAACTAATCCAAGCCAAGATGATCACCAATAAACGATGGTGGTCTCATGTTAGAAGCAGAAGTGGATGGTGAGATATGGAGCCTGGAAGGCAAAGGTTCACAACATTGTTACCCTTCTGCTCGTCAGTGTATGTGGCTGTCCAGTTGAGGCTACATGTTATGGTCTTTACTAAGGGGCATGTCACCTGGTGATAGATTCCTTTAAGACCTTCCAGTTGGAAATATATTGATCTTCACTTCTGGGAACCTCCGTAATGAAAAGGAAAAATGCCATTAGGAAAATGTGCACTTTCCCTTTCAGCTTGGACTTTCCATTCTCTCACTAAAAACTTTCCTTGATCCAATGAATGTGAGTGGATGTTCTTCTAATCAATCCATACCTTTCCAGTGCCGTCTGCCGGTATACAGCCTCACTAATGTGACCTTCTGCCGATCTGTGCCGGACTCCCGGGAATTCTACAATTACAGGAGAGCGGTGTACGCAGAGACGTCCCCCCCACCCCACTGGCAGAAGACGGTGTATGTGTCCCAGACTCATCAGATACTGATCTTCAGAGTAATATGACCGCTACATGATGGTGTCCGGCTCCTAAAAATATCAGCGCTTATTCATAAATTGGGGGGGGGGGGCGCCATTTTTACAAAGGTACATGAATGAGAAAACAAAAATAAATGAGGATATCGTGATCATATGGAACCTGATTCCACAACTCCAATGTCATTGTGTCGGTGACCACAGAACACAATGGGCCAATCTTCTCTGGAGATAGATGGAGGACCATCAGGAGATGCCAGGGCTTTAGTGACTCCATATGTTTTGGCCCATTTTTATTTAGCTTGGTGATTTAAAGGGTTTGTCCGTTGCCATTGGGATCCGTGACCACACTACTTTGGGAAGAAAGGGGTAAAACATGTTTTAAAGTGGATCCATCACCAGGTCAAAAGTGACCAGTTTTTGCTCTTACTTTATTCCCGTTGCTCCCTTGAGTATTCCGGTTTTTGCTTTTTTTAAATCGGTCATACGGTTCCAGAGATAAGGACATTTTTGTTTGGTTCTCATTTTTATGATCTTTACTAAGGGGTGTGGCTAAGGGGGTAATTATGCAGAGCAGCCTAAAGACACGCCCCCGAGGATCAAGTGAGTCTTTTTCCCCAGTAAAAACTATAAAAATCGATAAAGTCAATATCTCTAGAACTGTATGGTGGATTTAAATATATATAAATGGAATACTAAGGGAAGCAGCCGGAATAAAATAAGAGCAAAGATTGTCCACTTTTGACAAATCCCCTTTAAATATTAAATGATGCGAGTTCCGTGGAGACTCCCATAAAGCGAGACTTTTATTCAATAAGTCACCATGAAATACCAGTCTTTGAAAACATGGTGGACTAGGGACTTCCATGGTCATTTAAAGGGTATGTCTAAAGTCCACTGGCTACTCTGCTTTAAGGAGATCTGGTATAAGAGGCTTGCATGGACACTTAAAGGTGATGTCCACTTTTTATGCATTTGCATTTTTCTAAGTACAGAATGACACAGGAGACTTACAAGTGAGGTATTGTAGGAGAAGTTTCGAATACATTTTTGGTGAAGTTACCCTTTAAAATTAGATTTTTTTGTTTGTTTGCTGTGAAAGGCAAACTCCGGTGACTACCCTGGTCATACAGAGGCACAAGGACAGTTTTACAGTGCACGGATCTCACCAAACATCTTATGTCCAAGCTTCCTGGACCTTTGGGTTGTGGAATGGTACATTGGGGTTAACAGCAATCCTACCTGAATTTTCGGGCTTTGATGGGATGTTAGATGTTGGCCGAAACATTGGGATGACACATTTACCGTCAGCCTGATTGTGTCTGCTGGATCTCAGATCTGGGATGGTGTCCAGGTTTCCTTTTACGCTGGTATCATCTCCCCAGAGGAGCTATGTTAGAAGCAGAATCGAGGTCAGGCAGGAGAGCTTGTTATTTTTAGGTAACAAGTTTTTTTTTTTTTTTCCAGTTTTTGGATCATATTCACCATGAGAAAAAAACCCTCAACTTGTGGTCACACATCTCCACTCTCTGGGGATTATTTGTGCAGGTCTGTGGACACCTACACTCAGCGGATGTGAACTCCTTAAGGTGGTCTCATTTTAATGATGAAACTAAGGAACGTTGCAATTACTTTTTTTAATTCTATAGTTTACAGCTTGTTGCCTGGATTACCAGTCACCTCGGCCACCTCTGCAGTCTATCAGCAGTGGCCGGTTTCCTAGGCAAGTGACACTCTGAAACTAGCGGCACTGCTAGATCGATCGAGCTTCATTGCCCCTGCCTAATCACTGCATATTTAGGACGATCTGTCACCCAATCTGAGTCAAAATTGGGTGACAACACCTCCTACAAATTAGAATGGCAGCTATATTAGTTGTCAGAGAACAGAAGAGGCTGCAGACAACCAGAGAGTTTAATGATGCTTTTTTTTTTACTGCCGATAGTTACCACTAGAGGGAGCTCATTACTTTCAGATAAATAAGGTAGCTAGTTTTACTTTTGGTGCGAGGGAGCTCCCTCTAGTGGTGACTGTAAAAAGCCAAAGTTTTATTAATTACTCGTATTCTTTGAAGAAACTGAAATAGTGCGGTTTGCAGCGCCATAAAATATATTATAAAGACCACCTAGACCACCAATAATATTAGGTTTAAACCTATATCTCACTCTAGACCACCAGGACTGTACTGGCTAACAGTCCTGGTGGTCTAGAGTGACATATGGGTTTACAGGAGCACCACAGACATGACTATCAGCCTCCTTTATTCTAGACCACCTGACATACATTATTAACCCCTAAGCTGTTGACGAGGACTCTGCACGGAGTGTCAGTCCAACATGTAGGAAAGCAGCAGTCAGGCCCCCACGATCCAGTGCATAGGCAGTCAATACTGATAGCTGGAGTCTACCAGATTTGGTTGTAGGAGCTATTATCCTGCTTGTTGATGGTTTCCATGTAGCAAGCACAGCTTCCCGCTAACCTTTTTTCCTAAAAACGGAGTATATACCTGTATATATATAGTATATTAGTAGGACGCCCTTAGGGTTGTGCATATACAGGAATCATGAGCAGGGTTAATATGAGCCGCCGTCTCTGACAGTGTAAGCCCCTTCTGTCTTTTCCTACTTCCCACCGTTTATTGCAATGACTCCGCCGCGTTCCTGTGGGTATTCTCCGTGATTGAGGTTTCGCAGCCAGCTCATTAACAGCTGCATCCCCACGGGTTTCCAGCACCAGTGAAGGAGGGGCAGGACACCAGGGACAGATAAGACATCAGATCCGAGGAGGCTGTGTAGCGTCAGTACCAGGGACAGCGGCACAGACACCGCAGGAGCGGCACGGGGAGCCCGGGTAGGTGACCCTGACTCTGACCACCTGTCAATCACCTGGAGGCGCCATTCTGAAACAACATGGGGAAACATCACGGCTTTTCCAGGCATTTCCGGTAAGTTGATCGACTGAAGGTGATTGGTCATCCCTTTTAGGGTCTCGGAGCCCCTAGATTGCCATGGGGGTGGTAGCCGCGTATGCTCCGTCATATCCCAGCCAATGGGACCCATGCGTCCTAGAGACTGTCCTGGTCATTGGTCTCCCACCACCCAAGTGACACATCACATAGGGGATTGTTATCAGAATTTGGGATAGAAGATTTAGAAATAATAATGTATGGAATATTTCTAGAAGTAAATTCTGACAACACTCCAAAAAGTTTCCAAAAATCTAACGTAATGAATAGCGGTCTTACGGGGGTCTTGTGCGATATAGAACTGGCTGAGATGTCCGTAACAGTCCCATCATCCCTGTATGGCTGTGATACCGACCCCGAGGTCACATACATACAGTGTGTGCACATACATACTGTGTGTGCGCATACATACAGTGTGTGCACATACATACAGTGTGTTCCCATACATACAGTGTGTGCCCATACATACAGTGTGTTCCCATACATACCGTGTGTGCGCATACATACAGTGTGTGCACATACATACAGTGTGTGCCCATACATACAGTGTGTGCACATACATACAGTGTGTGCACATACATACCGTGTGTGCACATACATACAGTGTGTGCACATACATAGTGTGCACATACATACAGTGTGTGCGCATACATACAGTGTGTGCCCATACATACAGTGTGTTCCCATACATACAGTGTGTGCCCATACATACAGTGTGTGCCCATATATACAGTGTGTGCCCATACATACAGTGTGTTCCCATACATACAGTGTGTGCCCATACATACAGTGTGTTCCCATACATACAGTGTGTGCACATACATACAGTGTGTGCACATACATACAGAGTGTGCACATACATACAGTGTGTGCACATACATACAGTGTGTTCCCATACATACAGTGTGTGCACATACATACAGTGTGTGCCCATACATACAGTGTGTTCCCATACATACAGTGTGTGCCCATACATACAGTGTGTGCACATACATACAGTGTGTGCACATACATACAGTGTGTGCACATACATACATAGTGTGTGCACATACATACAGTGTGTGCACATACATACAGTGTGTGCGCATACATACAGTGTGTGCCCATTCATACAGTGTGTGCCCATACATACAGTATGTGCACATACATACAGTGTGTGCACATACATACAGTGTGTGCGCATACATACAGTGTGTGCACATACGCACATGTAGCTCTTCCAAAGACATGTCCAGCAATACCTATACTTGGCCAGCCCGTTCTTCCATTACTGATAAATCAGCTTGTGAATTGATATGCAGAAGAAGCTGAAGAGCTATGGTAGATCTGAAGCCTCTGTCACTCCAGCTCTACTCCCCACACAGCGTCGCCTCCTCCTTGACTGAACTCACATAACATTGTCAAGCTGGAGAATGCGGAGCTGGTCGGAGAATAGAGCTGGAGTGACAGAGGCTTCAGATCTACGATAGCTCTTCAGCCTCATTTGCATATCAATTCACCCTCTCACATTCACGCTCACACCCACTCACTGCCTGTTCCTTGCCGCCCAGTTTCCTGTAGGCACTTATAGCTGCATTATGACGATTTTCCAGTCCTCTCTTTGTTTCTTCTAGTGCTTTGCCTGTGTGTCAGTTCACACTGCCGTTCTCGCATTAGGTTCGTGCTCCGGGTAGATCAGGATGCTCAGATAGGCGAGCGTTCTTCCCGGTGGTGTCACACATGGACTTCATTTCCCTTCATGATTCCCAATTAGTGCCCGATCCTCCCAATCCTGACGTTCTTGGCGTTTACACTGATGAGTTATTGCGGTATAATCACGCTCCTGAATGAGCGAGGCTTTTAGCGTGCAAGGTAATAGACACAATGGCAGCTCCGCATCCACTTCAAGAGGTAAGAAGCCATTAACTCGGCGGCACTTTAATTCCTTTATCTAGCATCTGTTCGGCTCACATGAAAAGATGAAGGCAGGGGGATAATACTTTCACCATTACGGCACTGGGGGGCACTCACTTAGCCGTATTCCTGGTGCTGTTGGTATAGGGGAAAACAATCAGTATGAAGGTGCTTCTTTGGGTACGGTGGGCACATAGAGTTCCTCAAGCTCGACAGGGATCGTGTGTGCTGTGCCGCCATATAGTGCTTCCTTATGGCGCCATATTATAGAAATATTCTCCATACTATGGAATATGACGTCATTTTCTCTCTGATGGATTCTGTGTAAAACCAGACACACATGGAGATACGGTATAGACGTCTGTAGGTGATCTGGATGGCCCGATGTGGCGGTAAGCAGCGTGACAAAATTATGCTCCCCTTTATTAAAATACTTCATCCTCTACCATATTACAGAAGTATTGTCCTCTAGTTTTATTGCATCTGGCAAGAATACGGTATAAAATTGCAGCATTATATGGCGGTGCGCGTATTGTAGAACCGTATGGAATATACATGCCAAGTATGTTGGATGCCAGTGTGCACCGCGACCGTCACGTGATCATATTTGTGCCCCCGATGAGATTAACGCCGCGGTAAAGGAGCGAATGATTTGTCCCGTAAAAGCAGATTTCGGGTTGCGTTAAATGACAACATGTCAAAAACAAATCAGAAGACACGGCGCCCGCTTTGTACTTTGCATGAACCTTGCAGTGTGTGAGAAACCGGAAGGGAGAGGAAAGAATCTTTATCCTTTCATCTGAAAATACCAAGGTGGCAGACGCTGGAGATGCTGCCCGGGCTGAGCGATGGCGTGCGCGCGCCGCCTTTTATCTCGCTGCTGGGATAATTATACGCTGAGACTCGTTCTGCCAAATCTTCTGAGACTTCCTTCTGCTCCCCCGTTGAAATGTCAGCGCTGCCGGGAGGAGGGAGAAAAGAATATAAGACGGAAAAGAAAAAAAAATAGAAATTAAATGTTTGGGAATTAAAGGGTGTAATGGAGAGAAGGAGTTGTCATCGCGTCCTGCTGGGACGGAGGTGAAAAACACAAGTGGATTGCGGAGGAGAAATAAAGTGATGCATGTTCACAAATAGACTCAGTAACCCATCAGTTCTATGAAGATCTTAGAAAGAAGTGGTGGTGGCTTTGGAAGTGGCAGAAGGGGGTAAGCGATGTGACCAACTCATGGTAGACTGTTTGGCTAGTGATTTTCATGGATGTGGTCACTTAGAAGGAGCACGGTGGAGGTATTAGAGTGATTTCTTGGGTAATGGTCCGGTGGTTAGATCGGAAGAAGGACATGATGGCTGGACACAAAGGTAGAAGGAATCTCCTGGTTGGATTCAGGCTTGAGGGAAATGGTTCTTCTGTGGGAAAGGAAAATGTTGGTTTGATAGATACAAGTGATAGACGAGATACATAGGAGATAGAGTAGATTGGATGCAGAAGGGAAAGAAACGATGTCCAAATGGTGGGTTGGTGGTAGATTAAGCTGTTTGACTTGTGAACTTGTTGAAACCTTTTTTTGGGAAATGGCATGAGGGAAGAAGTAGACTGGTTTCAAGGATCGAAGAAAATAGTAGAATTTTAGGAACGTATGAAGGAACTGAGTTGGAAGCAATCTCTTAATTAGGCTCAGGTATGATGGAAGTAGCAAGTTGGTCTTATGGGAGGTGGGAAACTTCAGATTGGTTGGATGGGAAAATGAGAACAATAGGTTGGCTCGATGCAAGAGTAGAAGTGATCTCTTGGAAGTTGGATTTGTTGGTTGAGAAGAGTGGTAGCTTGGTTGATAATAGGATGGTGAAGAAAGTAGTACTGGTTGGAGAAGAAGAGGGTTAGAAATGTGACTAACTGGAGGGACGGTGGTAGAATGTTGGCTACAGGACTTGGTGAAAGTTTGGAATGTTTTGGTTGTTGAGAAGGCCATAAATTGTCAATATGTTGGTTGGTAGGAGAGAGGAGACAGGTTGGCTAGATGTTGGAGTGGAAGGGATCACGTGGTTGGGTTCAGGCATGAGGGAAGTAGTTGAGTAGTGGAAGAGTGAAAATCAGATTTGATGATTGAGAAGATGGTTGGATGCTTGTGATTAAAGTGATGATAGGATGGTGAAGAAGTGGCAATGGTTGGAGAAGAAGGGGGTTAGAGATGTGACTTACTGGTAAAGGGTTTGGTTGGATGGGAGATGGAGAAAGTAGTAGATTGGATATGGTAGAAATGGGTAAGAGATATGGCCAACTGATGGGATGGAGGTGGACTGGCTTATGGACTTGGTAGAGCTAGTCACGTGAGGGACAAAGTAGACTTATTGTCCGGGGAAGAGGGAAATTGTTTGAGGTTATGGAGGAAGCACATGGGAGATTGGTCGGTCACAGTGTTGGAAGTGGTCTCCTGGTTAGATACAAGGTTGACTAAAGTGGTTGGAGAAGAAGGTTACAGTAGACTGGAAGGGAAGTAGTGAAGGTAGTAACAGATTGGACAGGGGTAACGGAAGTGGTAGATGAGTCCATGAATTCACTCCTTCACTAACGTATCTCATATATTATCTTCCCCAGAATATTCATCCCCAAGAAACATCGGCAACGTTTTGACCATGTTGTGTCTCAGAGTCTCATCAGCAAGATCTGCCGATCCAGGAGTGAGCGGAGCAATCGTCTGAGGAGGAGTCGTAGTGAAGACCACCATGAAAGGTTGCTGGTCTCCACGAGGGCAGCTCCTATGCCGCACTGCCAGGATGAGGGGGGCAGGGGAATGAAGAAGAGCAGTTCCCTTGTTGCTGGCAGTGTGGGCACCGGGAAACCACACAGGTAAATGTAATGTTTTAGATGGGGTGCACACTTTTACAATTTTACAAATACTGCAAATAGTCTAACGTTATAAACAGACCCGTTTTGTGTATACAGCACCTATGCAGGGCTTTAGAGCTCCATGGTTACAGACAGGTCCGATTGTAATCATGCCAGTCTGCATCGGAGCTGTGTACACGTAACGGTGAGATGTTTTTAATCAAGACCACTTGCCATTTCTGTCTCTGCAGGACGATACGGGTGTGTAAGGGAAGTAGCAGCTTTGGCTTCACGTTACGGGGCAATGCTCCAGTATGGATAGAGTCCATTCTCCCAGGTACAGCACTTCACCATCGTTATGTCATACGTGCAATGTAAATATTAATGTAAAACAATCCGACCAAGAGAAATGAGAAATGCACCGAACCGACAAAATAACTGAAAGTCAGCGGCCACAAACCAAAGAATACAGCGTCCGCCGCCGTGTGCACTAGGATACGTGCAGCCATCGAATACATGACTTCATTAATGTCAAATAGACTACACTTATAATACTGAGGGACGTAGCGCACAAACTCGTGTGTGCCCACCAGCCACAACAAGGTGACGTCCTCTGCTGGACCCCTGACCTGGTACCAATTTGTGCAGTATGTACCTCAGTATTATAAGTACAGTCTGTATGGCAGTAATGCAATTATAGTAATTCACAGGTTCAATGTTTGCACAAAGAGGCTGCTGTATATAATGCAGTCACTACGACTGGTACCTGTTCACACTTCATTCATTACTTCCTTTCTCTCTTTCCTTCCTCCCTACCTTACTCTCTTTCCCTTTCCTTCTTTCCTCCCTCCATTCCTTTCTCTATTAACTTCCTTCATTTCTCCCTTTTCTTCCTCGTTTCCTTTCTCTTGTTCCTTTAGATCTTGCTTTCCTTTCTTCCTCCATTCCTTTCTCTTTCCTTCCCTCCTCCCTCCCTTCCTTTCTCTCTTTCTATCCGATCTCTCTTTTGTTCATTCCTTCCATTCCTTTCTTTCTCTCCTTCCTTTTTTCTTCCTTCCTCCCTTCCTTCCTTATTACCTTTTTTCTTTCTTCCTTCCTTTCTCTTTCCTTCCTTCTTTCTGACCTTCTTTTCTCTCTTTCCTTTCTTCTTTCCTTCCTTTCTCTCTTTCCTTCCATCCTCCATCCCTCCCTTCCTTCCTTTCTCTTCATTCTTCCTCCCTTCCTTCCTCTCTCTTCCCTTCCTTCCCCTCTCTTTCCTTCTTCCCTCTTTCTCTCTTCCTTCTTTCCTTCCTCTCTTTCCTACCTCCCTTCCTATCTCTCTTCCCTTCCTCCCTTTCTTTTTCCTACCTCCCTTGCTCTCTCTTTCCTTCCTCCCTTCCTCTCTCTTCCCTTCCTTCCTCTCTCTTCTCTTCCTCCCTTCCTTCCTTCCTCTCTTCCCTTCCTCCCTTCCTCTCTCTTCCCTTAATCCCTCTCTTTCCTTCCTCCCTTCCTTTCTCTCTTTCCTTCCTCCCTTCCTTCCTCTCTTCCCTTCCTCCCTTCCTTCCTCTCTGCCCTTCCTCCCTTCCTCTCTCTCTCTCTTCCCTTCCTCTCTTCCTTCCTTTCTCTCATCCCTTCCTTCCTCTCTCTTCCCTTCCTTCCTTCCTCTCTTCCCTTCCTTGCTTCCTCTCTCTTCCCTTCCTCCCTTCCTTCCTCTCTCTTCCCTTCCTTCCTCTCTTCCCTTTCTCCCTTCCTCTCTCTTTCCTTCCTTCCTTCCTCCCTTCCTTTCTCTCTTTCCTTCTTCCCTTCTTTTCTCTCTTTCCTTCCTCCCTTCCTCTCTCTTCCCTTCCTCCCTTCCTCTCTCTTCCCTTCCTCCCTTCCTTCCTCTCTCTTTCCTTCCTCCCTTCCTTCCTCTCTTCCCTTCCTCCCTTCCTTCCTCTCTTCCCTTCCTCCCTTCGTTCCTCTCTCTTTCCTTCCTCCCTTCCTTCCTCTCTTCCTCCCTTCTTTCCTCTCTTCCCTTCCTCCCTTCCTTCCTCTCTCTTCCCTTCCTCCCTTCCTCTCTCTCTCTTCCCTTCCTCTCTTCCTTCCTTTCTCTCATCCCTTCCTTCCTCTCTCTTCCCTTCCTTCCTCTCTTCCTTCCTTCCTCCCGTCCTTCCTCTCTTCCTTCCTCCCTTCCTTCCTCTCTTCCCTCCCTTCCTTCCTCTCTTCCTTCCTCCCTTCCTTCCTCTCTCTTCCCTTCCTCCCTTCCTTCCTCTTCCCTTTCTCTCATCCCTTCCTTTCTCTCATCCCTTCCTTCCTCTCTTCCTTCCTCCCTTCCTTCCTCTTCCCTTTCTCTCATCCCTTCCTTTCTCTCATCCCTTCCTTCCTCTCTTCCTTCCTTCCTCCCGTCCTTCCTCTCTTCCTTCCTCTCTTCCTTCCTTTCTCTCTTTCCTCCCTTCCTTCCTCTCTCCTCCCTTCCTTCCTCCCTTCCTTCCTCTCTTCCCTCTCTTCCTTCCTCTCCCTTCCCTTCCTCCCTTCCTCTCCTGTGGACATTTATCTGCAGTTCTGTGTTAGTTGATGGCGTTGCCCCTTCCCCCCGCCCCTGTGGGTGATTCCTGCAGCGGTGTCCCATGCACACAGTGGTGTCAGGCTGTGGTGACTTGTGTCTTGCAGGCAGCCCCGCAGAGGTGGCCGGGCTCCAGCCCGGAGACAGGATATTATTCTTGAACGGCTTGGACATGAGGTGAGGCGCTTGGCTCGTCTGTGTAGACACAGTGATGTCAGATGTTGGTCTAATGAAATGTAATATAATGGGCGCAGTGACAAGGGAGGAATTACTAGTGACCCCGAACCTGCTGGATGGGGGAACAGAAATTAAAGGGATATTCCAGCCATAATAACGGGGGTCCCACCACAGCTGTGTACACCCAAGTAGTGGCCATTGGGCTCCTGTTTTCTTTGTCTGCTTAGAACTTTGCTTTCTTCGAGCAGCTGTTCATTCTCCAGAGCTGTTTTTCCTTTCATAAGAAGTTGCCGCACCCAACATATTCCTCCTGTTTTTTCTTTTAGGAACTGTTGTCATGAGAAGGTGGTCTGCATGCTACAAGGCAGCGGCGCAATGCCGACATTAGTAGTGGAAGAGGGCAGTGTGTCGTACTGTGCAGGTGAGGGACGGGAAGATATGTGTTACTGAATGGCGGAATTATTTTATAGCTCAATGCAGCTCTGCGGTTACTGTAAGAGATTATCTACATGATAATGTGTGCTGCCATCTGGTGCCAATAAATATAACTGCAAAGTCACTGCTTCTAAAACCTTATTCACTTTCTCTAGTTAAAGACTGACTTTCTTATTAATGTTTGAATTCTTCATTTCGTTCATTACCTCTTGTATTACAGATTCAGACTCCGATACCACTGTCCCAACATCTGCTCTCACTTCCCTCCAGTGGGTAGCAGAAATCCTTCCATCCAACATTCGGATCCAAGGGCGGAGTTTTAGCCAACAGCTGGAACATCTGCTTACACCCACAGAGCGGTACACCGTGTGTAAAGCGCTAGAGAGCTTCTTCCAGCACAGGTAACGTAAGAATATAAGTACTATAATACTGCCCCTATATACAAGAATATAACTGCTATAATACTGCTCCTATATACAAGAATATAACTACTATAATACTGCTCCTATATACAAGAATATAACTACTATAATACTGCTCCTATGTACAAGAATATAAGTACTATAATACTGCCCCTATGTACAAGAATATAACTACTATAATACTGCCCCTATGTGCAAGAATATAACTACTATAATACTGCTCCTATGTACAAGAATATAACTACTATAATACTGCCCCCTATGTACAAGAATATACCTACTATAATACTGCCCCTATGTACAAGAATATAACTACTATAATACTGCTCCTATGTACAAGAATATAACTACTATAATACTGCTCCTATGTACAAGAATATAACTACTATAATACTGCCCCTATGTACAAGAATATAACTACTATAATACTGCTCCTATGTACAAGAATATAACTGCTATAATACTGCTCCTATGTACAAGAATATAACTGCTATAATACTGCTCCTATGTACAAGAATATAACTACTATAATACTGCTCCTATGTATAAGAATATAACTATAATACTGCTCCTATGTACAAGAATATAACTACTATAATACTGCTTCTATGTACAAGAATATAACTACTATAATACTGCCCCTATGTGCAAGAATATAACTGCTATAATACTGCTCCTATGTACAAGAATATAACTACTATAATACTGCTCCTATGTACAAGAATATAATTACTATAATACTGCTCCTATGTACAAGAATATAACTAATATAATACTGCCCCTATGTGCAAGAATATAACTGCTATAATACTGCTCCTATGTACAAGAATATAACTACTATAATACTGCTCCTATGTACAAGAATATAAGTACTATAATACTGCCCCTATGTACAAGAATATAACCACTATAATACTGCTCCTATGTGCAAGAATATAACTACTATAATACTGCTCCTATGTACAAGAATATAACTACTATAATACTGCCCCTATGTACAAGAATATAACTACTATAATACTGCTCCTATGTACAAGAATATAACTGCTATAATACTGCTCCTATGTACAAGAATATAACTGCTATAATACTGCTCCTATGTACAAGAATATAACTACTATAATACTGCTCCTATGTATAAGAATATAACTATAATACTGCTCCTATGTACAAGAATATAACTACTATAATACTGCTTCTATGTACAAGAATATAACTACTATAATACTGCCCCTATGTGCAAGAATATAACTGCTATAATACTGCTCCTATGTACAAGAATATAACTACTATAATACTGCTCCTATGTACAAGAATATAATTACTATAATACTGCTCCTATGTACAAGAATATAACTAATATAATACTGCCCCCGATGTACAAGAACATAGCTACTATAATACTGCTCCTATGTACAAGAATATAACTACTATAATACTGCTCCTATGTACAAGAATATAACTACTATAATACTGCTCCTATGTACAAGAATATAACTACTATAATACTGCTCCTATGTACAAGAATATAACTACTATACTACTGCCCCCTATGTACAAGAATATAACTACTATAATACTGCCCCTATATACAAGAATATAACTGCTATAATACTGTATCTATGTACAAGAATATAACTACTATACTACTGCTCCTATGTACAAGAATATAACTGCTATAATACTGCATCTATGTACAAGAATATAACTACTATAATACTGCTCCTATGTACAAGAATATAACTGCTATAATACTGCTCCTATGTACAAGAATATAACTACTATAATACTGCCCCTATGTACAAGAAAATAACTACTATAATACTGCCCCATGTGCAAGAATATAACTGCTATAATACTGCCCCTATGTACAAGAATATAACTACTATAATACTGCTCCTATGTACAAGAATATAACTACTTTAATACTGCTGCTATGTACAAGAATATAACTACTATAATACTGCTCCTATGTAGAAGAATATAACTACTATAATACTGCCCCCTATGTGCAAGAATATAACTACTATAATACTGCTCCTATATACAAGAATATAACTGCTATAATACTGCTCCTATGTACAAGAATATAACTACTATAATACTGCCCCTATGTACAAGAATATAACTACTATAATACTGCCCCTATGTAGAAGAATATAACTACTATAATACTGTCCCTATGTACAAGAATATAACTACTATAATACTGCCCCTATGTACAGGAATATAACTACTATAATACTGTCCCTATGTACAAGAATATAACTACTATAATACTGCCCCTATGTACAAGAATATAAATACTATAATACTGCCCCTATGTACAAGAATATAACTACTATAATACTGCCCCCTATGTACAGGAATATAACTACTATAATACTGCTCCTATGTACAAGAATATAACTACTAGAATACTGCTTCTATGTACAAGAATATAACTACTATAATACTGCTCCTATGTACAAGAATATAACTACTATAATACTGCTCCTATGTACAAGAATATAACTACTATAATACTGCCCATATGTACAAGAATATAACTACTATAATACTGCTCCTATGTACAAGAATATAACTACGATAATACTGCCCCTATGTACAGGAATATAACTACTATAATACTGCTCCTATGTACAAGAATATAACTACTATAATACTGCCCCTATGTACAAGAATATAACTACTATAATACTGCCCCCTATGTACAAGAATATAACTACTATAATACTGCCCCTATGTACAAGAATATAACTACTATAATACTGCCCCCTATGTACAAGAATATAACTACTATAATACTGCCCCTATGTACAAGAATATAACTGCTATAATACTGCTCCTATGTACAAGAATATAACTACTGTAATACTCTGCTCACACGTAGACTATGTGGTCTGTAACATGAGAAGTTGGTGCAGTCATCGGAGGACGCGGTCTGACAGCTGCTCCATCGGTGACCTCCTTTCTGATCCTCTTGTGTCCTCAGGAACATTGACACTCTCATTGTGGATATCTATCCGGTCCTGGACACTCCGGCCAAACAGATCATCTGGCAATTCATCTTCCAGCTGATGACATATGAGGAGCAGGAGCACTGCCAGCACAAGATCGCTCGCTTCCTGGGGTACAAGGCAGGTCAGAGAGCTCCGTACCCGAGCCCTCATCTTCTCATGCCCATCACCTGAAATCTCCCATCACCATGGTGCCATCTTCAATGAATTGCAAATTCTGGGTTGTACACAGGACCCCTAGGCGCGACCCTCCCGTGAGCCCCCACAAGCAGCTTCCAGGGTGTGTAGAGCAGCAGGATGGATAGGAGTAGAGCAGGGTACACAGGGGTGGCTTTGCGGTAACAATTGTCACCCGAGCCTTAACCCATAAAAGATCCTAGTCCATCGAGGCACATAGTAATCATGTTGGAAAAAGGGTCCAAGCTTTTGGATTATGGAGGGGTGTTCATACCAAGAGGGGCCCTTATAGCAAAATATACAATGGGCCCCTCTCAGCGGTCAAGGGCGACTTTCTCTGCATGGTTGGAGAGATGTTGGCGGGACCCTCCCCTGGTTTGGTTCCCTACTTCCATATTTGCAGAGCATGTGGAAATGAACTGCCCTTAGCTGGGCCCCTTACCTGAAGGGCCCCGTCACAGCGCTGAAGGCGAGAAGGGAAGGAATGGAAGGAAGGTAAGGGAGGGATGGACAGGAAGAAAGGAATGGAAAGAAGGGACTGGGGAAAAGACAGGACGGGACGGTGGGAAAGAATGAAGGGAGGGAAAGCAAAAGAAGGATAAGGGAGAAAAGAGAAGGAAGGAAGGGAAAGGGAGTAAGGCAAGAAAGAGAAGGGAAATAAAAGGAAGAGATAAAAGAAAGGAAGGGAAGAAAGTGTAGGGAAGAATGGAATGAAATGGCAGGAAAGGGAAAGAAAATTTATGGAAGAGAAGGAAGAAAGGGGAAGGAAGGAAGGTAAGGGAGGGATGAAAGGGAAGAAATGAATGGAAAGAAGGGAATAGGGGAAAAGAAGGGAAAGTAAGGAAGGGAAGGTGGGAAAGAATGAAGGGAGGGAAAGTGAAGGAAGGATAAGGGAGAAAGGAGAAGGAAGTAAGTGGAAGGGAAAGGAAGGAAGACAAGAAAGAAAAGGGAAATAAAAATAGAAAAGAAAGGAAGGGAAAGGAGGAAAGATAATGAAGGGAGGAATGGAATAAAAAGGAAGGAAAGGAAGGGAAGGGAAAGAAAAGTTAGGGCAGAGATGGAAGGAAGAGGAGGAAAGGAAAGAAGGCAGGAAGGAATGAAGTAAGGAAAGGAAAGAAAAGGAAGGCTAGAGAAGAAAGGATGGAAGAGAAGGAAGAATGGGTGGGAAGAGAAAGGATTGGAAGGAAGAGAAGGAAGAAAGGAAAGGAGGGAGGAAGGAATCAGGGAAGGATGGAAGGAAAGAAAGGAGGGAAGGATGGAATGGAATGGAAAGAAAAGAAAGTGTAGAGAAGGAATGATGGAAGGGAAGAGAATAAAAGGAAGAATAGAAAACAAGGAAGGATTAAAGGGAAGAGAATGATGGAAAGAAGTGAGGGAAAGAAGGAAGGAAGGGAAGGTAAAATCAAGGAAGGGTGTGAAGGAAGGGGGAGTGAAGCTGGGAAGGGAAAGTAAGGGATGGAAGGAGGTAAGGAAGAGAGGAAAGTGATAAAAGAGGAAGGAAGGGAAGAGATGGAGGAGGGAGGAAAGGAACCTTACATCTTCATTTTTTACAATTTGTTATGCTTGTGTTTAGCTATAAGCTGCATAAATAGCAAGAGAACAGGGGGTGGCCCTTTCTATAGCTGAGGGGCCACTATAGACATTTATATACGTAGGCCCGCACTGCCCTGTGTTACCCACTCTATGTTGGTGTCAGGGGTACTGCCTCGCCTTGTGGAGACCCCCAGCTGGTCTAGGGGGTCCGATAGCGGACTCTCTAGCGCCACCTTCTGGAAGCAGCTTTCCAGTACGTCAGTGTCTGACCCTCTCCTGAGCTTTGCCTCATTATAAAGGTGAATTTTGCGGTTGATATTCTTTTTTTCATGTCGTCCTATTCGGCTGCCAGGAATGTACTAGAACATGTCAGACACAGATTTATCAGATTAGTAGCTCGGCACGCTCGGGCCGCCCCCTGTATTATTACCACATCTGTTCCCCTTACTCTCATCGTCTCCATCGTCCGCTCCTGCCGTTGCCATAGCCACCAGACATCGTGTGCGGAGATTTCTTCCCGTAAATCCCGTTATACGGCGAGGTCACATGACCGCGCCGTCCGCTTCCGCGCTCCCTGTAATGCGGATGACAGGACTCCTCTGGTGATTACTAATATGTTTTATAGGGATGGAGCTGAGCCGTAGAAATTAAGCTTTTAATTCCCTTATCTCCTCTGGCAAAAACCCTGTCGGGTTCGGTATTATAACTCTCAACATTCACCATTTAATCAGAGGCGCCAAATAGGCCAAATCTCTGCGTCCGCCGCCCAATGTCACGGGCCTGTCGCGCCTTGTTATAATCCCGGGGATGTGATGACGGACGACATTTTTATATTATTATTTACGCTAAAATATTCTCTTTTGCTGATCCCCCATCTAGCTGCCGTGGACGCGGATATTGGGGTCCCACACCGAGGGTCTGTCCATGGGCAGGCAATGTACCAGGGGACTATACGAGCCCAAGCTGTGGAGGAAGGGAAGACAGGTGACTATAATTCATGGATTAACACTTTATATAGGATTTGGCGCCCCCTAGTTTGAAAATTGCAGTGTCTACTTCTCCCCCTATATACATTACACTGTTCTTTAGGATGAGGTCACTTGCTTGCAAAATTTGGCCGCATATTGTGCTCGATTTCCTTCCAAGATGGTAGATTTCCAGTCTTGGGCCAAACTATTATTTGTGCGCTTTGTAACCTATATCGAATACTACCCACAGTAACAAAAATAAAACAAGAAAACCATAGATTAAGAAAAAGGAACTTATGGCTCAGGCTAAGTCCTGGCTCTGTAACTAAGCCACACACCTTCCTATGTCCGAAAATGAAGAGAATTGGAATTATAGAGTTTATTGCGCCTTTAAGAGAAAGTTATAAAGAGTGAACATATGCACGATATGATAGATACATCATACACATTTTCCTTAAAGGGGATCTGTCCCTTGAAATAAATATGGACGTTTGTAACATGATGTGAAAGCCACTGTTCTCCTGAATCCGGCGATGTTTTTCTTATCATCCTACGCCTCTCCGTTCCTGAGATATGACCTTCTCTTCTCTGTATGTAAATCTAGTCTTGTTTGCTAAGTGGGTGTGGCCTTCAACTCTTCTCTTCTAAAGGTTCACGCCCAATCAGCTATCAAGACTAGATTTACATACAGGGAAGAAAGGGCCATATCTCAGGAACGCAGAGGCGCAGGAACAAAAGAAAAACATCGCCGGATTCAGGAGATTAGCGGCATTAAGTCCAGGATAAAAAATATATATTTATGGTAAGCGACAGATACCCTTTAAAGATCCACGTTTGTATAATAAAGTAGTATGTTTGTCTTATACAGTCTATCAGTGTGACCCAATGGAAGTTACCCCTCGCCTGACCTCAGGAGAGAGACAAGCGGGAGATGGGACGTCGTTACCCGAAACACCGAACCCCAAAATGGTCTGCACTATTTTTATATGACTGTGTATGGTGTTAAATTGTTCATTTTGGTTGTTAGTGGTCAGTAATATATGAAATTTACTTACTTACCTTGTATAACATTAACATGTTGTCATCAGAATCTCTCAGTAGTGCAGCCTCAGGCTTTGGACCCGTTAGGGGTTTATTCCCATGTTTTTTTAAATTAATATTTTTGAATAGAGCTTGGAACAAAAATCACTTTTGCATTTGACTGTGTATTAAAATCTGCCTCCGTTCCCGAGATACTAACACTTCTCTTTTGTATATAGCTCGTTGCCTAGGAAACCGACCACCGCTGCTGTCTAATGTGTAAGCTGCCTAGGAATAGGAGGTATCAGCGCGCTCCAGTGATCGCGGCCAGCTTTTAAACACATACAAAGGAGCTTATAAGCACTCTGCATGTTCAGCCACCAACTGCTAGACAGCAGCAGTGGTCGGTCTCCTAGGCAACAAACTGTAAACAAAAGAAAACTGTTAATATCTCAAGAGCAACTGAAAATTCTAACAAACAGTAAATTGGAAAACTGCTCAATTTTACAAGAAATATCTGATAATGTCCATCTATGAAGATGAAGAATTACCCCTCTTTAATATTTTTGCATTCCTTTCATTGTTAGATGTCGGCTGTTTACGCAGAATTAGAGAATCGCTTCATTAATAACATGCCGGGTAAGCTGAGCAGCTTGAGATCCCGCGGGTCATGTAACGTCTACCACACCACAGGTACCAGCACCGCACCCGCACGGGACGTCATACGTGGGTCCTGCCTTGATTTCGTGTAATGGAACATATGCCCTTTTTGCATTTAGGAGAGCGTAAGTTGGCACAGGCTAATCATTGGCAAAATTCCGTGCCACCCTCTGACCCGTGCCCGCCACGACCACCCAGTGCCCCGTCGCCCAGCAGCTCCGAATCTAATCCTTATGTCAGCCTGGATGGAAGTTTACCACCGTCGCCAACTCACAGGAAGATGTTCACCTTCTCACGACCGAGCCGCTCCCGGGACACCGACCGATTCCTGGACGCGCTCAGCCGCCAACTGGGACGGAATCTAACAATCACCGATCAGTTTCTCACCCCGGAGAACGACTACGAAGAGGTGATGGACCTGAATGAGTCGCGTTAAGCTGAGGTTGGGGAAAATGTTTCCACATGACATTGGCTGCTTTTTTCCCCAAAACAGTGCCCCCCCCTGTCTACAGGTTGTATGTGGTATTGCAGCTCAGACCCCAATCATTCATGTTAATTGAGCAGACCTACAATAATAGACACAACCTGTAGCCATTTAGACTCTTAAGGTTCCCACATTCCTTCCATAGCTATCTCTACACCCCAAAACACATGCACACTCTTCTCAGCTAAGCGTGCATGTGTTTTCAATGAGGAGAGAAAGTTGTTACCAGACAACTCTGGCAGCGACTTATTTTCCTGCCAATGAAAGGATTGGACATGGCAATGCAATATGTCTGATCCTTCTCTTCCCTGACATCATAGGAGAAGTCTTAGGAGGCCTCCATCATTGGGCCTGCAAAGATAGCTGGGTTTCGATTACTTTTCTCTTGGGAGCCTTTAAGAGGAAACCCTGGGCAAAAATGATAGGTTTAAAGGGATGGCGCATGACACAGGGATTCAGACTACACTAAAAACATCCCTGTGTCATGCTCTGACCCCTATAGATATTGCATCAGTTTTGTCTTGAGTGCTCCTTTAAGAAACTTGGTAGACTTGTAGGGGTCAGCGCGTGACCTCTTCTTCTCTAAAGAAGAGCACTTGACCTCTTCTTCTCTGGACGAGTGAGCACTTGACCTCTTCTCCTCTGGATGGATCAGCACTTGACCTCTTCTTCTCTGGATGGGTCAGCACTTGACCTGTTCTTTTCTGGACGGGTCAGCGCTTGACCTCTTCTTTTCTGGGTGGGTCAGCACTTGACCTCTTCTTCTCTGGACGGGTCAGCACTTGACCTCTTCTTTTCTGGATGTGTCAGCACTTTGACCTCTTCTTCTCTGGATGGGTCCGCACTTGACCTCTTCTTTTCTGGATGGGTCAGCACTTGACCTCTTCTTCTCTGGATGGGTCAGCACTTGACCTCTTCTTTTCTGGATGGGTCAGCACTTGACCTCTTCTTCTCTGGATAGATCAGCACTTGACCACTTCTTCTCTGGGCTTCTCTGCAGATGAGCTTCCAAGATGACCATCTGAGCTGCGCCCCACACGAAGTGAGCACGACCAGCGAGTCGACGGGCAGCAGCGAAGACGGCAGCTCACTCACCTATTCATCAGTATCTGACCACATCCCACCACCACCACACAGCCCGCCTCCCCCGCCCCCTCCTCCGAATCTGAGAGGAGATCCGGCCCGCAAAAAGGAAATATCCAAAACTGTGCCCTCTTCCTTCTCTCGAAACATGGGAAGTTGTAAACAGCCACCTTTACCTCCAGCCCCTCCACCTCTTCCAATACCACCTGTTCCCCCTGCTCCACCCCTGGAGCCCCTGACACATCGTGGCATGCATCGGCGAAGTGAATCCAGCCACATGAGCGTGAAGAGACTGCGCTGGGAGCAGGTGGAAAATTCGGAAGGGACAATATGGGGGCAGGTACGTTCTTCTGTTCCGGTGGGTTGGGGGCAGATGACATGACATCCTAGTTCTAGAGGCTAAGAGGGGCTGAAAAAGTACTTGTGACATATGAATATACATATACATATTAATTTATCTCTCTGGAGGACTGGACATGCAATACCTTAGGTTTCCTGCAGGGGAGCTGTAGAAAAACTTAATATGTAAAATACCAGGTTCCTTCAAAGATGACGTCTGATCACTGGGGGTCCTAGCAGCAGTACACACTTTGACATTGCAAAAAACTGAATGCCCCTTTACTTTACACCATTTATATATAATGGAGCTGCTGGGATTTGTGGTGTGTTCAGTTCTTTTTCCTCCAATAACTTTATCTTTCTTCAGTTGGGGGAAGATTCAGACTACGAAAAACTGAGTGACATGGTGAAGTATCTGGACCTGGAGCTGCACTTCGGTACCCAGAAAACAGCACGTAAGCAGAGAACAGAGCATTATGCACCCCGCGGTGTCACCAGTGCTGACATGTAAATGCTGCCGTCATCCCTGGTTTTGCTGTGATGCCGCGCAAAAGTCTGAATTAATTATTTCAAGAACGTGGAAACTTTTGAAATCTTGTATAAATGTTTTTTCATTGCTCAGATGCATCTAAAATAAAAAAAAATATTAAAATTCAAACTTTTAATTTTGTGCATACAGCTTCCTATCCCTACCTATGTGTCTCCATGGTAACAGACTACAAACAAACTCTGTGTAGTCAGATCCTCCCTTTCTTCTGTTCCCTATATATATTTGGTAGGAAGGGGACAAACGGAAGTGACAAGGCCCGGTTCAGACTTCTATATTGCACAGTGTGCACGCGGACCACGCGGATCCTGACCCAAACTAATAACCTCATCGATACCTACGAGGCTGTTGGTTCGGGGCAGGAGAGCCGCGGTCAGTCCGGCATTTACACTGTGAAACACGGACGTCAGAATGGGGCATTAGACTGCAGTCTGTGATCATGGAGACGCATCGCTCCGCACTCGAGCTGCGTACGATAGCAGACTTGTAATAAGGGCTGATTACAGTACTGCCTCTTTTCACATTTTAATAGCAGTTGAACAGTAATAAAGAAAATATATATGTCGCTGATATGGACTTTCATATTTTTTTTTTTTACAGTCCTCCCGGTAATGCCAGAATCCATGAAAAACAAAGGTGCTGTTGAAATTTTGTCTCACAAAAAGGCCTACAACACAGGTAGGAAAGTACTGGAAACCGTCAGTGTAAGGGAGGCATGTATGAAATGCCATAATTCACACTGAACGCCGACAATACAGCCTGCATTATACTCCAGAGCTGCATTTATAATTCTCCAGACTGCAAAGCTAAAATCTCCTGCCAGTGTTTGGATAGATATTCCTCTGGTAATTGTCATAGTCAGTAAGTAAATTAAGTAATGTATACACACTAGCAGAATAGTGCGTGCAGCTCTGGGGTATAATACAGGATGTAACTCAGGATCAGTAATGTAATGTATGTACAAAGTGACTGCACCAGCAGAATAGTGAGTGCAGCTCTGGAGTATAATACAGGAGGTAACTCAGGATCAGTAATGTAATGTATGTACACAGTGACTGCACCAGCAGAATAGTGAGTGCAGCTCTGGGGTATAATACAGGATGTAACTCAGGATCAGTAATGTAATGTATGTACAAAGTGACTGCACCAGCAGATTAGTGAGTGCAGCTCTGGGGTATAATACAGGATGTAACTCAGGATCAGTAATGTAATGTATGTACACAGTGACTGCACCAGCAGAATAGTGAGTGCAGCTCTGGAGTATAATACAGGATGTAACTCAGGATCAGTAATGTAATGTATGTACAGAGTGACTGCACCAGCAGAATAGTGAGTGCAGCTCTGGAGTATAATACAGGATGTAACTCAGGATCAGTAATGTAATGTATGTACACAGTGATTGCACCAGCAGAATAGTGAGTGCAGCTCTGGGGTATAATACAGGAGGTAACTCAGGATCAGTAATGTATGTACACAGTGATTGCACCAGCAGAATAGTGAGTGCAGCTCTGGGGTATAATACAGGATGTAACTCAGGTTCAGTAATGTAATGTAATGTACACAGTGACTGCACCAGCAGAATAGTGAGTGCAGCTCTGGGGTATAATACAGGATGTAACTCAGTTTCAGTAATGTAATGTATGTACACAGTGACTGCACCAGCAGAATAGTGAGTGCAGCTCTGGGGTATAATACAGGAGGTAACTCAGGATCAGTAATGTATGTACACAGTGATTGCACCAGCAGAATAGTGAGTGCAGCTCTGGGGTATAATACAGGATGTAACTCAGGATCAGTAATGTAATGTATATACACAGTGACTGCACCAGCAGAATAGTGAGTGCAGCTCTGGAGTATAATACAGGATGTAACTCAGGATCAGTAATGTAATGTATGTACACAGTGACTGCACCAGCAGAATAGTGAGTGCAGCTCTGGGGTATAATACAGGATGTAACTCAGGATCAGTAATGTAATGTATGTACACAGTGACTGCACCAGCAGAATAGTGAGTGCAGCTCTGGGGTATAATACCGGATCAGTCATGTACATGGTGGAGTGATCTTGTACCCTGTCTTCCAGCTATCCTGATTGCACACTTAAAGCTCTCGCACCAGGAGCTGCGCCACATTCTGATGACGATGGAGAACGAGCGCCTGGAGTCCTCACATATTAAGCAGCTGTTGCTTTATGCTCCGGGGGAGGAGGAGAGGAAGCATTTTCAGTCTTATACTGGGAGTCCCAGTAAGCTGAGCGAACCCGACCAGTTTGCCCTTCACGTAAGTCGGCAGCAGTCGGGATTCTTGTAAATCTTCATGATTCTTTGAATTCTTCTGACACCGAGACTTAAAGACCCCAAATTCGTCAAGGCTGGCATTTGGAAGGGTCCGCTGGACTCGTCACAGATCCATTAAGAGGGTCTTCTTTCAGACTTCATGTGTCTACCTACCACCCACCAATGGTTGTATAATAACAGATCTCCGTATTTTGGGGTCTCCTTTAGATGATGCAAGTTCCGGACTATAAGATGCGGCTGAGAAGTCTCCTCTTTAAGAGCACCTTGCAGGAGAAGACGGAGGAGATCCGGGCCAGCTGCGAATGCGTCCTGAAGGCTTCCACCGAGCTGAGGACCAGCAAGAAGCTGGCGAAGATCCTGGAGGTGAGCGGGCGGCCCCCCGTCCTGCAGCCGTGCCCCCGTCCTGCAGCCTTCCCATTATTATATATGGGTGAGACTACAAATCCCAGCATGCCCTGACGGACTGTGACTGAGTGGGCCTGCTGGAGCCTTATCAGGGCATGCTGGGAGTTGTAGTTCCTCGCGCTCCGTCTCTTCTGTTGCATTAGTATGACAAAGGGATGATGCCCATAATAGTCCACATGGTTCTGTATGATCCGTTATCACCGCGTCGGGGCAGATTATCCTCCCCGGAGACGACATTTATTCCCGGGTTGATAATGTTCCGCTTTTATTGCCCGATGTTCATGAAGAAATCATTAATTGGCATTTCCTGCCAACTTCTCTTAAGCCATATTGATCTGGAAAGTAAAAGTTGCTGATTCGGCGCTGTCCGCTAAGACGGAGGCGGGGGAAGGGATTATGACCAGAAGCGATGACGACGCTTATATATATTTTCTACACATCCTAAATAATACCACCATACAGTTACCAAATAACACCGCTCTATATGTAACAGATGTCACAATACTGGTACTGATCATCTCATGGAGGCGGGCTTTTAGTTTCAGGCAGTCTTGTCATTGGACAGTGGCAGGAGCAAGGGAAGTGAGGGGAAAGATAGTTCCTGCACCTATAGTTCTGACAGAATGCTAATGAAAATGAACCTGCCAATAAAAAGTAGGTGGCAAGTATCACACTATGAGAATTGTGACATATTAGACTGGTCTGTGCACCCGGAGCAGATTCACCCTGTTCTACAGCACTAATGTAGTCTGCAGTATTATCTTAAAGGGAACGTTTCTTCCACAGGAATGATCCTAGACGTGGAGTTTCCTTCCTGAGATCAGATAGTATAAGGTCCAGTCTCCTCTTCTTTTAGCTGGAGCAGTAAGACTTCTTTTTTTTCTGGAGGACTCGGCACCTCTATGCATTAAACCGATCACCTATCTATTTGAATAGGATTGTGTAATTCTCCACTTGTCCTGCGGAGGTGCTGCAGGGAAATGTATCAGGTGTAACAATGCACATATATATATATATATATATATATATATATATATATATATATATGAGATGTGACCTCGTTATGATGCAGCAGTGCCATCCTCTATAATTACCGAGGGCACTGCTGGGTCTGTGGCCCGCTCCGTGCCAGCTGTATGCCAGTCTCTGGTCGGTTATTACTACCCGCGCACTCTGGCATTAACCGCCACGGTGTGAATAACATGGAGGAATCTTGCTGAGCAGATGGAAGAAGAGGACGGGCGGGTAACAATTAACTGGGCGAGTGTTTTCTAAAAAAAAAAAACTTCTTACTTAATGACTCTTGTCTCTGAAGTCAGCACATTATCCGTGTCAATGGACGCCTCCTCCTATCACCTTTTTTTTTTTTTTTGCTGCAGCTCCTGCACTGTGTGTCATGGTGTAGTTTGACAATCCATAGGATATGTAAACTTTTGGCACCGGTTTTATTGTTCTGGCATATGTAGATTAAAAAAAAATCAAACCGAAATAAAAATAATTCTTTACCGTTTTGTGTTCGCAGCTCCCAGGCAGATTAATGCGTCTCCATGGTTACAGACTACATATGAATGCTTTCTGTAGTCTGATAGAACATGGCTCTTATCAGATGTAAAGAAATATTCCCATCTATCTCTCTCTCGTATAGACTGTCACTTAATAAGTGGTCATGGGGGGAGGTGGCACCTCTCGGACCCCCATCGATCCTGAGAAATAAGGGGGTGATTAGTATATATGTATATCTGACGTGCTATATGATTTATACTTTGCCGCTACAGTTCGTTCTGGCGATGGGAAACTATCTGAACGACGGACAACCCAAAACCAACAGGACGACTGGGTTCAAGATCAACTTTCTGACGGAGGTACTGTGTGTAACATGCCACATACTCATTTAAAGGGATATATTTAAAGGGGTTTTCCCACAAATAAAGTACATTGTAATTAATAGATTTTGGAATAATAATAAGTTCCACAATTGGATGCGTTTAAAAAAAACGTTCCTGTGCTGAGATAATCTTACAAATGTGCCCCTGTATGTACTGTGTAATGGTCGTGTCTGGCCGTACAGGAACATGGACTGATCATACCATATCTCCTGGGCAGGGGAGGAAGCAAAAGAGAGGATACAGACAGGACAGAAAGGGATCACCGCTGATTCTTTTTGTGAGGCAAAACACTTCACTGCCTGTTTTTAAACAATTTTTTACGTGAATGAATTATTTGTGATCCCCTGCTGTTCTGTCTGTATACTCTTTTTTTCTCCACCCCCTGCCCATGAGATGTGGTATGATCAGACCATGTTCCTATATGGTCAGACACAGCCATTACACAGTACACAGCAGGGGCACATTTATGAGATTATCTCAGCACAGGAACATTTTTTTAGAACACATCCAATTGTGGAAATTATTGTTATTCCCAGATGTATTGATTAAAATGTTGAATAAAATTAACTTTGTTTGTGGGAAAACCCCTTTAAGTTCTGCCTTTAATTAACATTAACATAAAAATTAGACGTTTTTGGGATCCAATTGACAAACAGCGAGAACAGAAGAAATACACAGACTTGTCCGAAGGCATTCTGGAGTGTTCGTTTATTTATACCCTTGTATATACATAAAGGCGGTTCATACATAAATTTTTTTAACTCATTTTTTTTATGTATTTCCACAGCTCAACACCACAAAGACAGTAGACGGGAAATTCACCTTTTTGCACATACTCGCCAAATCCCTCAGCCAGCATTTCCCCGAGCTGCTAAGCTTTGCCAAGGATCTCCCCACTGTGCCTCTCGCTGCCAAAGGTAGTCTGTACTCTGAGCTGTAGCGTCTGTTTTTTTTTTTTTCCTGAGGCCACCACTAGAGGGAGCTCTTTTTACAGCTCGCATTGAGTTTAGCAGTGAGCTCCCCCTAGTGGTGGGTGCAGATAACTAATCATTTATTTTTTCTTCAGTAAACCAGAGGTCACTTACTGCTGACCTGAGTGACCTACATGTGACTATTCAGGAGATTAAAAACGCTTGCGGCCGGATGACCAGCTCCCACGAGGACAAGTTCCCCCTCACTATGAGTGTATCCACTCTATGTACAATCACTAAGTATGAGGCTGTGTCAGGATCACACAGTAGGAAGCACAACTGCAATATATTCGTATTGATTTCTATATTATAGAACTTTCGGCATACATTAAAAATGTGAAAACCGCTTGTAAATATCTTATTTCTATGCTGAGATATAATGACTTGAAGTTGCAGGCCCAGAACCTGAGGCTGCACTACTGAGAGACTCTAATACCATTCCCCCTCCTAACTTCTGTCATTTGGTTCAGGTGTCATGTCGTCATGGAGACAACAGTGGATTCAAATCACCAAATGCAACTAGCAGACATTGAAAGGGGACTTATTATAAGACTCTCTCAGTAGTGCAGCCTCAGGTCTTGGGCCTGTAAATCCAAAGTGTTATATCTCAGCACAGAAATAAGATTTTGAAGAACGGTTTTCAAATTTTTAATGTACATTAAAGGTTCTATAAGTCTACTCTGTTTTTTTTTTATTTCCTCTCTCTTCCTATATTTGAGGGTGACATACTCTATGTTCCATCATTTTGGTGTCATCTTAAAGTCTCATATCTCATTGACCGATACTTTGAAGGATCCTTAACATCACTCCTCAGACATTCCTTGAGAACACATTCCCTTTAATGCAGAGTCTGGACACAATGCAGCATCGGGCCATGGAGGAGTTCTTTAAAGTCTGCTCCTACTTCGGGGAGGACCCCAAGGGCTCTACCACCGATACTTTTTTTGGAATATTTGCTGATTTTATCAGCAAGTTTGAGGTAAGACAACATTGTATTACTTATTAGCAAACATGATACTTAAAAAGGCCATTTTTATTCAATGTTCTTAGTTCGCAATGGCAAAGCTAAAAGAGCTGTCTATGCAGAACAGAAATATTATCACCAAGCACAAGCAGTCTACTGGGGAGAATGCTTTTTCCAAAGATCTTGGCATCACAGCTTCAACAGTTCCAAATGGTATCAAAAAGCTGTCTGTCTGAGTAAACTAAAAACTATCATCACCAAGCACAAGCAGTCTAAAGGGTACAATACTTTTTCCAAACACTTTGGCATCTCGGTATTAACAAAAACAAATGGTATCAATAGTAGTTCTGTCTTCTCAGACAGCAAACATCTTCATTTGTACCTGTTGATGCCAAGGTCTTTGGAAAAATTATTGCAGCATTTAGACTGCTTGTGCTTGATGAGCAAACATCTTGATAATATTTTGAACTGATGAAGCTGGGATGTTATGGGCTTTGGAAAAAGTAGCACACTCTTTAGACTGCTTGAGCTGCTTATGATAATATTATTACTGGTCTGCTCAGACAACACATTTTTTTATATCATTTGGAACTGTTGAAGCCGGGATGTCAAAGTCTTTGGAAAAACTATTGTACGTTTTAGACTGTTGTGTTTAATGATAATAGTATTTCTGTCTGCTCAGATAGAAAACAGACAGCAAAAAGTATGATACATATTTAGACTGCTTGTGCTTGGTGATAATTTTATTACTAGTCTACTGAGACAGCAATCTTTTTAAAACCTTTTGGAACTTGTTGAAGCTGTCATTCTAACGTCTTAGGAAAAAACTATTGTACCCTTTCGAATGCTTGTGCTCAATGATAAGAGGTTTGCTGCCTGAGCAGACAGAAATACTATTATCACTAAGCACAAGCAGTCTAAAAGGTACAGAACTTTTTCTAAAGACATTGGCATTTCAACTTCAGCCGTTTCAAATTATTAAAAAATTCATGTTTGACAGGCCAGTAATAATATTATCACCAAGCATAGCAAATCTAAAAGGTATTATACTTTTTCCAAAGAGCTTGGCATCCCAGGTTCATCAGTTCAAAATGTTATCCAGATGTTTGCTGCCTTAGCAGAAGAAAAGTACTATAGTCACCAAGCACAAGCACTGTGAAGGCTACAATACTGTTTTTCAAAGATCGTGGCATCCCAGCATCAACAGGGCCAAATGAAGACTTTTTCTGTCTGAGCAAGCCAGAAATACTGTTATCACCAAGCACAAGCAGTCTAACAGTGTACA
This sequence comes from Ranitomeya variabilis, assembly GCF_051348905.1. NCBI lineage: Eukaryota > Metazoa > Chordata > Amphibia > Anura > Dendrobatidae > Ranitomeya > Ranitomeya variabilis. The sequence goes on from NC_135238.1 coordinate 22,928,396, forward strand.
GTACTTTTTCCAAAGACCTTTGCATTCCAGCATCAACAGGTCCAAAGGAACAAGTTGAAATACTCACAATACAGTCAAGGCCCTTCCAGGACAGGGTGAAAAAAGGAATATTGATGAGAACCTTACAAAATGTGGTTGAAATTTGGCCAAGATACCGATTACCACATATAAGAAACTTCAGCTCATTTCTTTTGTTGAATATGTTTGGACAAGATAGTAAAAGTTTTTCCCCAAATCACAAATTGTCTCCCTATCTATGAGACAGGGGATAACTTGCTGGTCGCTGGGAAACTTGACCTTGAGGGCCCCCAACGATCTAGAGAACAGCTCACGGCTATTTTCGGCAGTCCCATAGGCAATGAATGGGGGCAACTTGTGATTTTGTCAAAAACCCTGTAAAATATCCTAATCATTAACAGTTCATACATTGCCATTTAACCCCTTCAATTCCGCTCTTTTACATTTTATCCAGAAAGCCTTCGGGGACCTTCAGTCAGGAGACGCCCAGCTCCCTCCAGGGAACATGCCCGTCTGGTAAGAATTGACTTCGGTGCCAGACAAGAAGGTGACAATTTATGCTCTGGGTCCCCGGCGGCCGGGCAGGAGCCCTCGGCTTGGATATCCTGTTTGCAGAAGAGGAAGCATAGAAGCCCCGGATGTGAGCACAAAACACCCGTCCTGGCAGTACGGTCCGGTTTGGCTCAAGGACAGAACCGCGAGCAGCACACAAAGCTCTGCAAAGTCCTACGCGAGGTATCTGAAGGACCTGTACAGAAGGAAGCAATGCAATCCACTCGATCACCCCCCTCCTCCCCAATTTATGTTACCGCAAGGCCTCCTATTTGGGACATTTACGCACTGTCTCCCCATAGGCTGCACTGGCACCCGCCTCCACCTCCCATCCAATCGTTTCTCCTCATTTACGCGCATACAGCAGATTCTAGATCAATATATCCCCTGTGCCTCCCCCCCAGCACCCTTATAAAGACCCCTAAATATAGGAATATATATATGTTCTAAATCTACCGTGTAATTTTACACTGGACTTCTTCTTGTAAGCTGCAGGAATAAAGAAATACGTATTTATTACATTTCCTATACTGTTGTGTCATTTTTTTCGGAGGAAACAGAGGCTTATTTCTAGCAGGTATGACACCGCCTGCAGGACATTGGGTGTACTACAAGATAATACTCTGAGCATTTTGAGTAGATCCGGCACGACGTGGCCCTAAAAATCAGAATAAGCGCCAGGATTCACAGGGCTTCCATCTGGCAACCATGGACTACCTACCTGGCTGCTGGACCAGAGTTAATTTGCTCATCTCTAGCAAAAAAATGTATAGTTTTGGTACTGCCCCTTTAAGGGTATACTGCAATACCAGATACAACCTGTGCACAAGAGAGGCGCTGATTTTTGAAAAAGCAGGTAAAGATAAAACCTACACGTGTGATAAGAAGAGCAAGTTTTATATTGCCTTTTTTACTTTTTTTTATTTTTGACTATTTTTGTACAGGGACTGGCATATTGTTATAGTGAATGTCGCAGAAGGAGATTAATCACCAGAAATGGTGGAATTATGATACAATGATGCTTAAAAGTTTGTGAACCCTTCAGTATAAATTTGACCTTAAACTACATCAGATTTAACATTAGCTAATGTGAGAGAGGCCTTTAGTCGCTTAGAGGTGACCTTGGGTTCCTTTGTGGCCTCACAGAATATTATATACCTTAGTCTTGGAGTGATCTTTATTGGTTGATCACTCTTGGGGATGGTAACAATGGTCTCGGATTTCCACCATTTGTGTACAATATATCTGATTGTGGATCGATGGAGTCCAAACTCTTTAGAGATGTATTTTTAAACTTTTCCAGCCTAACGAACATCAACAACACTTCTTCTGAAGGCCGTCAGAAATGTCCTTTCTTCGTTCCATCATACGCTTCTACTAACATGAAGATCAGAAGTTGATCGATCCCTATTCTTACTAGAAAACAGGTCGCCCACTCACAACTGATTGTCCTCCCATTGATTGAAAACACCAGACTACGCAGATAAATTAAAGGTTCACATACCTTCACCATTCACAGACATGTAATATTGGATCATTTATCACAAAGTCTGGTATTTTGGACTCATTTGCTTGATTTCGGACATGTGGTGAAAACCTTTAGGCCAACTTTTTGAAGAAATATGGAAAATTCTGATGGGTTCACAAACTTTCCAGCACCACTGTAGATGTTTGCTTTGGCAGCGGTGAAGCCTTCGGCGATGGTAAGTTTCCATGTAATTGCTCACTTATGGTTATTCATTGCAGCCACTGAGTAATGTGTATCCAGCGGGGATCTGAGCCGGGCCGGGAAGATCCTTCGCTGCATATTAGACCCAATGCAGGTTCCTAAAATCTCAGTAACTGGTGAAACTGGTGCCTCCACCTGTGATGTCATCGCAAGATGATTACATGATTATATTCCTGCTGAATATTAGCTTCCATTATTGAGACACGCCCAAATGGGACTTATTTCTAGAGATTTGCATATTCATAGCATACACTGCTCTTCCTCATCATAGGGGGTCCAGGAGTTGTCCCAGAAACAATAGTCACCCCCCCTTATCCACAGGATTGATAAATCTATGATCATGGGTGTCTGACGGCTCAGACAGGATCCACCATTCACAATAGGTGATGTCACAGCTCACCTCCTCCTCCTGTACAATGACTGATAACACCTCTATATACAGTAGATAACACAGGATCCACCATTCACAATAGGTGATATCACAGCTCACCTCCTTCTCCTGTACAATGACTGATAACATCTCTATATACGGTAGATAACACAGGATCCACCATTCACAATAGGTGATATCACAGCTCACCTCCTCTCCCTCCTGTACAATGACTGATAACACTTCTATATACAGTAGATAACACAGGACCCATCATTCACAATAGGTGATGTCACAGCTCACCTCCTCCTCCTGTACAATGACTGATAACACCTCTATATACAGTAGATAACACAGGATCCACCATTCACAATAGGTGATATCACAGCTCACCTCCTCCTGTACAATGACTGATAACACCTCTATATACAGTAGATAACACAGGATCCACCATTCACAATAGATGATGTCACAGCTCACCTCCTCCTCCTGTACAATGACTGATAACACCTCTATATACAGCAGATAACACAGGATCCACCATTCACAATAGATGATGTCACAGCTCACCTCCTCCTCCTCCTGTACAATGACTGATAACACCTCTATATACAGCAGATAACACAGGATCCACCATTCACAATAGGTGATGTCACAGCTCACCCCCTCCTCCTCCTGTACAATGACTGATAACACCTCTATATACAGTAAATAACACAGGATCCACCATTCACAATAGTTAAAGTCATAGCTCACCTCCTCCTCCTGTACAATGACTGATAACACAGGATCCACCATTCACAATAGATGATGTCACAGCTCACCCCCTCCTCCTCCTGTACAATGACTGATAACATCTCTATATACAGTAGATAACACAGGATCCACCATTCACAATAGGTGATGTCACAGCTCACCTCCTCCTCCTGTACAGTGACTGATAACACCTCTATATACAGTAGATAACACAGGATCCACCATTCACAATAGTTAAAGTCATAGCTCACCTCCTCCCCCTCTCTGCATATACCATGCCTATCACATTCTCCCATAGAAGTGAATGATTCCTCTCCTGTCTGCTATTTCCTAGGGTTCAGGCGCCCCCCCCCCCCCATAATCATTTACAGACAATGACATAAATAATACAGAATCAGAAAATAAAAAAAACTGATTAGAAAAGGAGAAGAGAGATCTGAGTGACATTAGCGTTACCAGGCGCAGCTTCGTCCCATATTTCCTGCCCATGTGATTGGGAGCGCCACCTCCCTCGCTGCTCCGACACCTCTCTGGCACCCTGGAGCTCTTGCCAGCCTGGCACAACCTGCTGAGATGCCTGCACCTGAGCAGCGTTGTACAGCGATCTCCCCACTCCTCCATTCTTACAGTTTAACCACAGTCTCACACTTTGGAGTTTGACCCCAGATGCAGAGTTCTCCGGGAGTCCTGCTGTTTGCTCCTTTCTCCTTCTGCCCTGGGTCTGCGGAGACGCATCAAGCTGGCACTTGGTAAGAACCAACCACAGGTTCCAGGTGGGACGGCAAACACTGTGGGACAATGCCCTCCTTTGTCACAGGGACGTATTATCGGGTGTGATGGGGCAGAGTCTGCAAACAATCTGTACATAGTCGCCGACTAGAGTCCTCGATCACTCCTGGCACCATCATTATATATATACTATATACCGAGCACTTTTCTATTATACTTTTTATATCAATTTCTATTTTTGTTTTTAACATATCTGCTTGTTGGTGGTGAATAGAACCATTCTTTACAAAAGCTTGTCCCCAAAAACGTTCTGCTCAAATGTGGTTGGTATCATTGTTGTAGGAACCGCTATGGGGGCAAGTCTAGGTCCACAAGAGGCTTCTTCAGTTTCTAATTGTAAAAAGAAAAAAAAAGTTCCATTTATTGTCAGTAAGCAAAGATCTTGATCCTATGTGGGAGTGATAATCGTTCATTTGATTATATAGTGGTTATCTAAATTCCCTGAGTACACATAGATGTAAATGATAACGTTATATTTATCTGCAGTCACCACTAGAGGGAGCTCACTGCAGACAGATATATGTTAAAAGGGGAAAAATTTAGCAACTTTTTTTGGTCATTTTACTCTACTTTTGCACTTTACTTAGAAGTGAAAGCTACTGATCAGGAAGGGGCAAGGACAACAACAACTTACTATATCTGCATTGGAAATTGGTGCAAATATCTACGCCAGCTCATAGATTTGAGCTTGCAGCATATAGACAGCTTAAGATCTGTGTCTTTTCCGTGGCATAAACAGGATGCGATGAATGGTCCGGCATTTCATTGCTCCCCCTGCTTCTTATGAAACTTTAAAAGCGATTACCTGCAGTAGCCACTAGAGGGAGCTCACTGCATACATATTGTATATGTATAATGTATATACTGTGTGCTCCCCCTAGTGGTGACATATAATTTATCAAGTCTGAAAAATAAAACAGATGCCCTATATGGAAAAAAGTATGTGCCCCCTTCGCATTACGCCTGCAGAAGCTTTTCTAATCTCTCATCCTAAATCCATAGACACATCTCCTTCAGAGTCCAGTGGTGGCGACTTTACACCTCTCCATCTGACACTCGGCCTTGTGCTTGGTGATGTACGGCTGCATGAAGCTGCTCAGCAATGAAGCGCAGTGTTTATGCTGATGTTATATCAGAGGAGATCTGGATTCTGCAGTTATGGGGTCAGCAGAGTGCTGCTGACTTTTCTGTCCTTAGCTTCTCAGCACTCGGCCCCCCACTCTAATGTTACGGGGTCTCCACTTTGTGGCCGAGTTGCTGCTGCTGGTGATGGCGGAAAATTTAGGAGAAAAAAATAGTCCAGAATGGACTTGTTAGCCTGATGGCTGGGCTGCAATACCGGTCACATCCTATGGAGAAAGGTGGCGCTATACCTGGGAGACAGCCGGCACCTTTAAGTATCCCTTTAATTGTCTGTGTCTCATCTCCCGTGGATCCCCGTTCACACCTAATGACCTACTTTCATCAGATTACGACACAACGAGCTGAGATTAACCCTTGATTTCCTGATGTCATTTTTATTCTTCCTCCGATTTGCAGCTTTGATGCAGATTACTCCGAACTATCAGCTGTGTATCCCGGAGAATGGAGACCGCCGCCCCCCAGAATAACGGAACGGGGGACCCTTTCCCCAAGAAGTCGCTGGAAGTTGTGGACATTGTGGTCCTCGTCTTGTACTTTATATTTGTGCTGGGAGTTGGTTTGTGGGTAAGAAAACACTTTCCCGTTCATATTTCGAAACATCGGTACCTTCAAAGGGTGTGTAGACTTTTGCAACCGTTTTCAATGTTGCATTGCATCTCAAATCATCTTTGTCCGTTTTGTGTATGCAGCTCCCATGTAATTGTATGTGTCTCTATGGTGATGGACTATAAACGATCCCTACGCAGTGCGTTGTCATGGGTACGTAGAGAAGTAACAAGTGGAGATAACGGGGTCTACGGGATCAGACTACACATTGGTTATTTGTAGTCTGTTACCATGGAGACACATAAAGGTGCGCAGGAGCTGCGTACACAAAACGGAAGAGTTTAGTTAAGGCTATTGGGAAAGTTTCTGTAGTTTTTAGCAATGAACAATACGCGGATCTGTATCATAAAGAGGTCGGGACATTCCGAACACTAATAGAACTTCTCTTCTTTCCTTTAGTCCATGTGGCGCACAAAGAGGAGCACAGTGAAGGGTTATTTCCTGGCCGGGAAGGACATGGTGTGGTGGCCTGTAAGTATCACTCTACCAACCCTTGTATATGCGGTGCATGAAACAGCGCCACTCTTATCCACAGGTTGTATCTGGTATTACAGCAATTATTTGTATGGGGCTGAGCTGCAATACCAGACATAACCTGTAAACAAGGGTGGCGCTGTCTCATTATAGCTGATGAACTATGTAAGTTACAATAACTTACTATTACATTTACTATATCAGCCTTGTAGTACCGGACCTGCAATGTCTGAACCCACCATGTCTGTCTGCAGGTGGGGGCCTCCCTGTTTGCCAGTAACGTGGGCAGTGGGCATTTCATTGGCCTGGCAGGATCAGGAGCAGCTTCAGGAATCGCAGTCACCGCCTACGAATGGAATGTAAGTACAGCGCCTACCTGTGGCGGGAACACGACACGACACCACGTCATCCTCAGTATAAGCATTGTAATGTAATGTGTGTACACAGTGACTGCACCAGCAGAATAGTGAGTGCAGCTCTGGGGTATAATACAGGATGTAACTCAGGATCAGTAATGTAATGTATGAACACAGTGACTGCACCAGCAGAATAGTGAGTGCAGCTCTGGGGTATAATACAGGAGGTAACTCAGGATCAGTAATGTATGTACACAGTGACTGCACCAGCAGAATAGTGAGCGCAGCTCTGGGGTATAATACAGGAGGTAACTCAGGATCAGTAATGTAATGTATGTACACAGTGACTGCACCAGCAGAATAGTGAGTGCAGCTCTGGGGTATAATACAGGAGGTAACTCAGGATCAGTAATGTAATGTATGTACACAGTGACTGCACCAGCAGAATAGTGAGTGCAGCTCTGGGGTATAATACAGGAGGTAACTCAGGATCAGTAATGTAATGTATGTACACAGTGACTGCACCAGCAGAATAGTGAGTGCAGCTCTGGAGTATAATACAGGATGTAACTCAGGATCAGTAATGTAATGTATGTACACAGTGACTGCACCAGCAGAATAGTGAGTGCAGCTCTGGAGGATAATACAGGATGTAACTCAGGATCAGTAATGTAATGTATGTACACAGTGACTGCACCAGCAGAATAGTGAGTGCAGCTCTGGGGTATAATACAGGATGTAACTCAGGATCAGTAATGTAATGTATGTACACAGTGACTGCACCAGCAGAATAGTGAGTGCGGCTCTGGAGGATAATACAAGATGTAACTCAGGATCAGTAATGTAATGTATGTACACAGTGACTGCACCAGCAGAATAGTGAGTGCAGCTCTGGGGTATAATACAGGATGTAACTCAGGATCAGTAATGTATGTACACAGTGACTGCACCAGCAGAATAGTGAGCGCAGCTCTGGGGTATAATACAGGAGGTAACTCAGGATCAGTAATGTAATGTATGTACACAGTGACTGCACCAGCAGAATAGTGAGTGCACCTCTGGAGTATAATACAGGATGTAACCCAGGATCAGTAATGTAATGTATGTACATAGTGACTGCACCAGCAGACTAGTGAGCGCAGCTCTGGAGGATAATACAGGATGTAACTCAGGATCAGTAATGTAATGTATGTACACAGTGACTGCACCAGCAGAATAGTGAGTGCAGCTCTGGGGTATAATACAGGATGTAACTCAGGATCAGTAATGTAATGTATGTACACAGTGACTGCACCAGCAGAATAGTGAGTGCGGCTCTGGAGGATAATACAAGATGTAACTCAGGATCAGTAATGTAATGTATGTACACAGTGACTGCACCAGCAGAATAGTGAGTGCAGCTCTGGGGTATAATACAGGATGTAACTCAGGATCAGTAATGTATGTACACAGTGACTGCACCAGCAGAATAGTGAGCGCAGCTCTGGGGTATAATACAGGAGGTAACTCAGGATCAGTAATGTAATGTATGTACACAGTGACTGCACCAGCAGAATAGTGAGTGCACCTCTGGAGTATAATACAGGATGTAACCCAGGATCAGTAATGTAATGTATGTACATAGTGACTGCACCAGCAGACTAGTGAGCGCAGCTCTGGGGTATAATACAGGAGGTAACTCAGGATCAGTAAAGTAATGTATGTACACAGTGACTGCACCAGCAGAATAGTGAGTGCAGCTCTGGGGTATAATACAGGAGGTAACTCAGGATCAGTAATGTATGTACACAGTGACTGCACCAGCAGAATAGTGAGCGCAGCTCTGGGGTATAATACAGGAGGTAACTCAGGATCAGTAATGTAATGTATGTACACAGTGACTGCACCAGTAGAATAGTGAGTGCACCTCTGGAGTATAATACAGGATGTAACTCAGGATCAGTAATGTAATGTATGTACACAGTGACTGCACCAGCAGAATAGTGAGTGCACCTCTGGAGTATAATACAGGATGTAACCCAGGATCAGTAATGTAATGTATGTACACAGTGACTGCACCAGCAGAATAGTGAGCGCAGCTCTGGGGTATAATACAGGAGGTAACTCAGGATCAGTAATGTAATGTATGTACACAGTGACTGCACCAGCAGAATAGTGAGTGCACCTCTGGAGTATAATACAGGATGTAACCCAGGATCAGTAATGTATTGTATGTACACAGTGACTGCACCAGCAGACTAGTGAGTGGAGCTCTGGGGTATAATACAGGATGTAACTCAGGATCAGTAATGTAATGTATGTACACAGTGACTGCACCAGCAGAATAGTGAGTGCACCTCTGGAGTATAATACAGGATGTAACCCAGGATCAGTAATGTAATGTATGTACACAGTGACTGCACCAGCAGACTAGTGAGTGGAGCTCTGGGGTATAATACAGGATGTAACTCAGGATCAGTAATGTAATGTATGAACACAGTGACTGCACCAGCAGAATAGTGAGTGCAGCTCTGGGGTATAATACAGGAGGTAACTCAGGATCAGTAATGTATGTACACAGTGACTGCACCAGCAGAATAGTGAGCGCAGCTCTGGGGTATAATACAGGAGGTAACTCAGGATCAGTAATGTAATGTATGTACACAGTGACTGCACCAGCAGAATAGTGAGTGCACCTCTGGAGTATAATACAGGATGTAACTCAGGATCAGTAATGTAATGTATGTACATAGTGACTGCACCAGCAGACTAGTGAGTGGAGCTCTGGGGTATAATACAGGATGTAACTCAGGATCAGTAATGTAATGTATGTACACAGTGACTGCACCAGCAGAATAGTGAGCGCAGCTCTGGGGTATAATACAGGAGGTAACTCAGTATCAGTAATGTAATGTATGTACACAGTGACTGCACCAGCAGAATAGTGAGTGCACCTCTGGAGTATAATACAGGATGTAACCGAGGATCAGTAATGTAATGTATGTACATAGTGACTGCACCAGCAGAATAGTGAGTGCAGCTCTGGAGTATAATACAGGAGGTAACTCAGGATCAGTAATGTAATGTATGAACACAGTGACTGCACCAGCAGAATAGTGAGTGCAGCTCTGGGGTATAATACAGGAGGTAACTCAGGATCAGTAATGTAATGTATGTACACAGTGACTGCACAAGCAGAATAGTGAGTGCAGCTCTGGGGTATAATACAGGATGTAACTCAGGATCAGTAATGTATGTACACAGTGACTGCACCAGCAGAATAGTGAGCGCAGCTCTGGGGTATAATACAGGAGGTATCTCAGGATCAGTAATGTAATGTATGTACACAGTGACTGCACCAGCAGAATAGTGAGTGCAGCTCTGGAGTATAATACAGGATGTAACCCAGGATCAGCAATGTAATGTATGTACATAGTGACTGCACCAGCAGACTAGTGAGTGGAGCTCTGGGGTATAATACAGGATGTAACTCAGGATCAGTAATGTAATGTATGTACACAGTGACTGCACCAGCAGAATAGTGAGTGCACCTCTGGAGTATAATACAGGATGTAACCCAGGATCAGCAATGTAATGTATGTACATAGTGACTGCACCAGCAGACTAGTGAGTGGAGCTCTGGGGTATAATACAGGATGTAACTCGGGATCAGTAATGTAATGTATGAACACAGTGACTGCACCAGCAGAATAGTGAGTGCAGCTCTGGGGTATAATACAGGAGGTAACTCAGGATCAGTAATGTAATGTATGTACACAGTGACTGCACCAGCAGAACAGTGAGTGCAGCTCTGGGGTATAATACAGGATGTAACTCAGGATCAGCACAGGATCAGTAATGTAATGTATGTACACAGTGACTGCATCAGCAGAATAGTGAGTGCAGCTCTGGAGTATAATACAGGAGGTAACTCAGGATCAGGAATGAAAGTTTAGTTTTTTTGGCACATTACTGTTATGGTTCGGTTTTTAATGTGAACCTTTCTCAAGCATTTTTCTATTATATATATAAATATATTCAGGAGTTAGGCAGGTGTGTAGCATTTTTCCAAAGTAAGAATTCCTCCAAAATTAGACTTGATAATTGTTTATTTTTATCAATCAGCAAAATATAAAGTGAATGAACAAAAGAGAAATCTAATTCCCTCAGTATCTGGTGACTGCCCATCGCCTTTCATCATCAGTATCTGGTGGCCGCCCATCGCCTCCATCATCAGTCTATGTTGACCGCCCATCGCCTCCATCATCAGTATCTGATGACTGCCCTTTGCCTTCATCATCAGTCTATGGTGACTGCCCGTCGCCTCAATCATCAGTATCTGGTGACTGCCCGTCGCCTCCATTATTTCTTCTCATCACTTGTACTCAGGTTATGGAGGATCTGAGCAGGAGATTGTTCCAAACATCTTGGAGACCTGACCCCAGATCTTCTGTGTATGAGGCTGGTGCGGATCCTTCTGTCTCTTTATCTGATCCCAGACAGACGGGATGATGTGAGATCAGGGCTCTGCGGGGGCCGGATCATCACCTCCAGGACTCCTCGGTATTAATGACATTGGCTGGATGTTGGGGGTCTTCGTTCTGCTGTAGAATACATTTGGAGCTGATCAGTCGCCTCCCCGATGGTATTACATGATGCAGAAGTGTCTGCCGGGATTTCCCGACATTGAGGACAACATTAATCCTGACCAAATCCACGACTCCTCCTTCTGAAATGCAGCCAGGAACTTGCAGGACCCTCCACCTACCTCGCTGTTCCCGCAGACCCTCATTGTTATGCCGCTCTGCACATTTTGACTCCTCAGTCCAGAGCACCTGACGCCATTATTCCGCCCTGTCTTTTTGCCATGTTACAGATCTGGCTTAAGGCCACACTTCTTCTCTGAAGACCACTTCTGGCCAGACTTCTCCGATCAGTAGATGTGTGTAGCTGGTCCCACTGGTCGCTGTCTGTTCTGAGCTGATGGCACTGCTGGATAGGTTCTGAATTTGAAGGGAAAGCAGCGTAATGCATCTGTCATCTGCTGCACTATTTTTTCTTGTCTGGCCACAGCATCTACGGTCCTCATAGTTGCACATTTCTTGGTGCTTTTTCAAAAGAGTCTGAACTGCACATCTTGAAGCTCCAGCTGCTTTAAGGTACCTTCACACGAAACGACTTTGTAACGATATCGCTAGCGATCCGTGACGTTGCAGCGTCCTCGCTAGCGATATCGTTTAGTTTGACACGCAGCAGCGATCAGGATCCTGCTGTGATGTCGCTGGTCGCTGAATAAAGTCCAGAACTTTATTTGGTCGTCCGATCACCGTGTATCGTTGTGTTTGAAAGCAAAAGCAACGATACCAGCGATGTTTTACACTGGTAACCAGGGTAAACATCGGGTTACTAAGCGCAGGGCCGCGCTTAGTAACCCGATGTTTACCCTGGTTACCAGCGTAAAAGTAAAAAAAACAAACAGTACATGCTCACCTGCGCGTCCCCCAGCGTCTGCTTCCTGACACTGACTGAGCGCCGGCCCTAAAGTGAAAGTGACGTCACCGCTGTGCTGTTAGGGCCGGAGCTCAGTCAGTGTCAGGAAGCAGACGCTGGGGGACGCGCTGGTGAGTATGTGCTGTTTGTTTTTTTTACTTTTACGCTGGTAACCAGGGTAAACATCGGGTTACTAAGTGCGGCCCTGCGCTTAGTAACCCGATGTTTACCCTGGTTACCCGGGGACCTCGGCATCGTTGGTCGCTGGAGAGCGGTCTGTGTGACAGCTCTCCAGCGATCAAACAGCGACGCTGCAGCGATCGGCATCGTTGTCGCTATCGCTGCAGCGTCGCTTCGTGTGAAGGTACCTTTACAGTCTTTCCCTGGGAGACACCTGGATGATGCAGTATAACTACCTCGTGTCTTGCTGCAGTGCTCAGCCTTACCATGATGTATGATCTGTGACATGAAACTCTCTTCCACAACCTCACCTTTGTAGCAGAGTTTGGCTGTTCCTCACCCAGTTTTGAGCCTCCTACACAGCAGTTTCTGTGTGCAAATACCTAGAAGAATTGATGCTGTTTTGAAGGTAAAGGGCGCTCATCAAATTTTGATTTCTCTTTTTGTTCAGTCACCTTTTGTGAGGTTTGTTATTAGATAGTAGGGTGAGGTCAGGGGTGTTGCTATACGGGGGGCCGGGGTTGCTCCACTGCCAGGTTGGATCCCTGTTACAGCATTGGGACCTTTGATCGGGATCGATTGTGTCATCGCTGGTCCTGAATTATTACCCCATTCGTTATTCTGGGCAGGATTCACTTGTTGGCAAAAATTCATGATAATGCTGACAAGTTCCTGATTGTCTAATAACGCGCAGCGTGCTGTAAAGTGCTCCTGCTGATCGCTCCTGAGAGCAGGCGCCACCTACTGGTCACAGCTCTCATTGCGGTCGATATGTTACATGTGGGAATGTCGGGTCATCAATATAACGGATTATTAACCTCTCACCTCCCCGCAGGGCCTCTTCTGTGTCTTGGTGTTGGCCTGGTTGTTTCTCCCTATTTATTTATCAGCTGGGGTAAGAAGTCCGATTCCTCCGTCCTCAGACCATCTATGAGGTCAGCGGCGATGTCACCTGTCGTATGTGTCTTATCTCCAGGTCACCACGATGCCCGAGTATCTACAGAGGCGCTTTGGAGGAAAACGGATCCAGATTTATCTCTCCATCCTCTACCTGTTTATCTATATCTTCACCAAGATATCGGTAAGATTCCAGAGCAAGTGGTCAAGTAGGTGCTGATCGGAGGGACAACGGCGGGAAAATTCAACCACGCCCCGATCCGACAAGTCCTGCCCTCTCCTTATAAGCCACACCCACATCTAAAGCCACACCCACATCTAAAGCCACACCCCTGCCAAATAAACCGTGCTCCCTCCTTAGGGTATGTTTCCTCGTTCAGGAAACCCTGCGTTTTTGACGCTGCGTTTTTCCGCAGCGTCAAAAAGCAGCGTCCAGATGTTACAGCATAGTGGAGGGGATTTCATGAAATCCAGACTCCACTATGCGTTAAAAAACGCATGCGTTTTTGCAGCGAAAACGCATGCGTGGTGCGTTTTTTCTAAACGCAGCATGTTGCTACTATGAGCAAAACACGCAGGTACACCGCAGGTGACCTGCCAGTGACCTCAGGTGCAGTTTTGGTCAGGATTTTACCTGCATAAAATCCTGACCAAAGCCTGAAGCAAAACTGAACGTGGAAACATACCCTCATAAACCAGACCTAAGTCTGAATAAACCACACCCTATTCCAGTAAGCCACACCCTCCTTACAAACCACACCCACATCTAAAGCCACACCCCAGTTCAGTATACTATCCCCCATTCATGTAAATCACACCCATATCTGAATAATCCACACCCATGTCAATAAACTATTCCCCTTTTTACAGTTATATGAAAAAGTTTGGGCACCCCTATTAATCTTAAGCTTAATGTTTTATAAAAATTGTTTTTTTTGCAACAGCTATTTCAGTTTCATATATCTAATAACTGTTGGACACAGTAATGTTTCTGCCTTGAAATGAGGTTTATTGCACAAAAAATGTGCAATCTGCATTCAAACAAAATTTGACAGGTGCATAAGTATGGGCACCTCACCAGAAAAGTGACATTAATATTTAGTAGATCCTCCTTTTGCAAAAATAACATCCTCTAGTCGCTTCCTGTAGCTTTTAATGAGTTCCTGGATCCTGGATGAGGGTATTTTTGACCATTCCTCTTTACAAAACATTCCAGTTCAGTTAAGTTTGATGGTCGCCGAGCATGGACAGCCCTCTTCAAATGATCCCACAGATGTTCAATGATATTCAGGTCTGGGGACTGGGATGGCCATTCCAGAACAGTGTAATTGTTCCTCTGCATGAATGCCTGAGTAGATTTGGAGCGGTGTTTTGGATCATTGTCTTGCTGAAAGATCCATCCCCTGCGTAACTTCAACTTTGTCACTGATTCATGAACATTATTGTCAAGAATCTGCTGATACTGAGAGGAATCCATGCTTCCCTCAACTTTAACAAGATTCCTGGTGCCGGCATTGGCCACACAGCCACAAAGCATGATGGAACCTCCACCAAATTTTACTGTGGGTAGCAAGTGTTATTCTTGGAATTCTGTGTTTTTTTGCCGCCATGCATAACGCCTTTTTGTACGACCAAACAACTCAATCTTGGTTTCATCAGTCCACAGGACCTTCTTCCAAAAAGAAATTGGCTTCTCCAAATGTGCTTTTGCATACCTCAGCCGACTCTGTTTGTGGTGTGCTTGCAGAAACGGCTTCTTTCGCATCACTCTCCCATACAGCTTCTCCTTGTGCAAAGTGCGTTGTATAGTTGACCGATGCACAGTGACACCATCTGCAGCAAGTTGATGCTGCAGCTCTCTGGAGGTGGTCTGAGGATTGTGCTTGACTGATCTCACCATTCTTCTTCTCTGCCTTTCTGATGTTTTTCTTGGCCTGCCACTTCTGGCCTTAACAAGAACTGTACCTGTGTTCTTCCATTTCCTTACTATGTTCCTCACAGTGGAAATTGACAGGTTAAATCTGAGACAGCTTTTTGTATCCTTCCCCTGAACAACTATGTTGAATAATCTTTGTTTCAGATCATTTGACAGTTGTTTTGAGGAGCCCATGATGCCACTCTTCAGAGGAGATTCAAACAGGAGAACAACTTGCAAGTGGCCACTTTAAGTAGCTTTTCTCATGATTGCATACACCTGGCTATGAAGTTCAAAGCCCAATGAGGTTACAAAACCAAAAAAAAAGTGCTTTAGTGAGTCAGTAAAAAGTAGGTAGCAGTATTTAAAACAAGAAAATGATAAGGGTGCCCATACTTATGTACCTGTCAAATTTAGTTTGAAAGCAGATTGCACATTTTCTGTTACTACAATAAACCTCATTTCAAGGCAGAAACATTACTGTGTCCAACAGTTATTACATATATGGAACTGAAATAGCTGTTACAAAAAAAACAATTTTTATAAAACATTAAGCTTAAGATTAATAGGGGTGCCCAAACTTTTTCATATAACTGTATAAACCACACCTATATATGAATAAACCACACACCCTTCTAATAAATGACATCCACATATGAATAAACCACACCCAATTATAACAAACCACACCTCTTCTCATAAGTCACACCCACATGTGATTACAAGACACCCATATATGAATAATTGACACCAATTCTAATAAACCATGCCCTTCTTTATAACCTGCACCCACATGTGAATAATACTCCTATCCATATACCACACCCACATCTGAATTAACCACACCCTTTACAATAAACCGTGTCCTTCTTATAAACCACGCCCACATATGAATAAGCTACACCCATTGTAACAAACCACACCCACATATGAATAAGCCACACCCTAGTCCAATAAACCATGCTACCATCTTATAAACCAGTCCCAGGTCTTAATAAACCTCACCCTATTCCAGTAAACCACACCCCTCCTTATAAACCACACCCACATATACGTCACATCCATTACACTAAGCCCAATCTTCCCTAACATATCTACATAAGCCCCACCCTCCTCATACACCACACCTACATGTCAGTAAGCCACACCCCTCTTTATAAACCACACCCATATATAAATTCAGTCTCATTCTAGTTGAGATCCTAAAATAATCACAACCCCAATATTAGTTGTAAAAATCAGATTTAGTCTTTGTACGCGCCCGGAAACAGAGCTCCAATCCCCTGCATCACCATATTGTTACATAGAATACCTGCGGTCACCACTAGAGGGAGCTCACTGCAATCTGTTTATTCATTGCTCAGTAATAGACCAGCGCACAGTGAGCTCCCCCTAGTGGTGGCTGCAGGCGCACACAATGTTATCACTTGGTAGATTTGGGTTTCCCTTTAGGCCTCTCATGTGCTGCTTTCTTTCCCAGGTGGACATTTACGCTGGCGCATTATTCATCCAGCAGGCTCTTCACTGGGACCTGTATGTGGCGGTGATCGGACTACTTGTCATCACTGCGATCTATACCGTGGCGGGTGAGTTGTATTCGCCCATTAAGTCTTGAAGGACGATTACGATGATAGATTAATATTGGTTCTGATCCGCTTCCATTGCAGGGGGCCTGGCTGCCGTCATCTATACGGACACCCTGCAGACCGTCATCATGATCATCGGGGCTCTTATTCTCATGGTCTTCGGTACGTCTGTAACAATGTGCATCAAACCTGTCCTTACCCAACTGTGACAGCTGAGTGTTTGTTACAGTTGCATCCAGTCTAGACAATCCTCAGTTTGGTTTCCAGACTTTCGTCTCAGGACAGATACCGTTGTAGCAAACCCTCAGCTGTGAGAAGTATTAGGTTGTATGAATTCATTGCATCCTTTCTGTCCAAATTGCTGGGAATGTAAACTTTTAGCAAATATGCCAACAATGATACATGTGGCCGCTGGGTGGTCCCGAGCCTGGCAAGCGATCAGGCCATGGGCACAATAGGGGAGAGCAGTTCGGACAATTGCTGGGCGCCAACAAGCCACTTTGCTGACATTTGGGTTATTTAGATGCAGGGTGGGGGTAAAACATTGAGCCTTTTACCCCAGGTGAAGTCCTAGCTACAGCTCAGGCTCTGCTCCATTAATCCGGCCCCAGGCCCCGCCACCATCAGTGGTGTCCTGCGCCATAGACAAGGAGAAGAGCCTGAGCGCTTGTGGCTGTTCAGATCCGGCCTCTCTCCCGGCTGTGATGGTATGTTTCTACAGCTGGTGCAGTCCACTACCTGGCGCCATTATTGGATTCATAGGCAGAAAGGAGCCGAGTGACGCTTTATGGTGGACCCTTGTGCACTGATCTTCCATCTACTGGTTTTCATGCAGGCTTCATAGAGGTGGGTGGATATACAGCTCTGGAGGAGAAATATCCTACTGCGATCCCATCCAGTCACATAGAGAACAGCAGCTGTGGCATCCCTAGAGAAGACGCGTTTCACATCTTCAGAGACCCGGTCTACTCTGATCTGCCGTGGCCGGGCGTCCTGGTGGGGATGACCATCCCATCCATCTGGTACTGGTGCACCGATCAGGTGAGAGCGCTGCAGCTCTTTACAGCAATGACACCTTATAAAGGACGGAATAACCTGATGGGATAAGTAAGGACAGGAGACCGTATACAAATAAGGTCCCGGCGTTTCCTCTGCTTTCTGTGATTATTTCTTCTGGCTCAGATGGAATGTGACCACTGCAGCCAATCAGTAATTGTAAGTAAAACCCTTTAAATACAAGTTGCGTAAATCTGTATATAGTGAGCTCCCGCTAGTGGTGACTGTATACAACTGTATGTAGTGAGCTCCCCCTAGTGGTGGCTGTATAAATCTGTATATAGTGAGCTCCTCCTAGTGGTGGCTGTATAAATCTGTATGTAGTGAGCTCCCCCTAGTGGTGGCTGTATACAACTGTATGTAGTGAGCTCCCCCTAGTGGTGGCTGTATAAATCTGTATATAGTGAGCTCCTCCTAGTGGTGGCTGTATAAATCTGTATGTAGTGAGCTCCCCCTAGTGGTGGCTGTATAAATCTGTATGTAGTGAGCTCCCCCTAGTGGTGGCTGTATAAATCTGTATATAGTGAGCTCCTCCTAGTGGTGGCTGTATAAATCTGTATGTAGTGAGCTCCCCCTAGTGGTGGCTGTATAAATCTGTATGTAGTGAGCTCCCCCTAGTGGTGGCTGTATAAATCTGTATGTAGTGAGCTCCTCCTAGTGGTGGCTGTATAAATCTGTATGTAGTGAGCTCCCCCTAGTGGTGGCTGTGTAAATCTGTATATAGTGAGCTCCCCCTAGTGGTGACTGTATAAATCTGTATGTAGTGAGCTCCCGCTAGTGGGGACTGTATAAATCTGTATGTAGTGAGCTACTCCTAGTGGTGGCTGTATAAATCTGTATGTAGTGAGCTCCCCCTAGTGGTGACTTTATAAATCTGTATGTAGTGAGCTCCCCCTAGTGGTGGCTGTATAAATCTGTATGTAATGTGCTCCCACTTGTGGTGGATGTATACATCTGTATGCAATGATCTCCCCCTAGTGGTGACGGTATAAATCTATATGTAGTGAGCTCCCACTAGTGGTGACGGTATAAATCTATATGTAGTGAGTGCCTCCTAGTGGTGGCTGTATAAATTTGCATGAAGTGAGCTCCCCCTAGTGGTGGCTGTATAATCTTTATGCAGTGAGCTCTTCTTAGTGATGGCTCTATAAATTTGTATGCAGCAAGCTCTCATTTTTCAAGCCAGAACATAGCTCCTTTATTTAAATAATACAAAAACGAATCACCTGATGAATGGGGACATGCACTTACCTGCGTACTTCATACAGGGCTCGTCCATACTGTCCTCTGTATGGCTGTTAAATACATACATATAAAGCACTGGACCCGGAGATCCTGGCTCAGATCAGCAGCAGTCGGTTTATGGTCATCTTCATTGTGTCCCCAGGTGATTGTCCAGAGATCTCTGTCTGCTAAGAACCTCACTCACGCCAAGGGCGGCTCCCTATTAGCTGCTTATATCAAGTTCCTTCCCCTGTTCATGATGGTGCTTCCAGGAATGATCAGCAGGGTCCTCTTCACAGGTAAATTCACAGCCTGAAGGACCATCCTTAGCTTGGGTTGGGTCTTGGAGATCTTGGGATCACAGATATACTTCTTATCCATCAGATCAGGTGGCGTGTGCGGATCCCGACCTCTGCAAGTCAATCTGTGGAAACCCATCGGGATGCTCCGACATCGCCTACCCCAAGATGGTGATCGAGTTACTGCCAACAGGTAATATGGCACCTACAGTAATGGTGGACGGTACAGACGGTGACATATGGGGTAATAGTTCCCGCAGAGGGTTGTACATTAGGACCATAACCACACCACCTTAGGTATTGGGGCTCTTGCCGGTAACTCCTCTCTCTGCCTTTCCCCCTAGGACTGCGAGGTCTGATGATGTCAGTTATGATCGCTGCCCTAATGTCCTCACTGACCTCCATATTTAATAGCGCCAGCACCATTTTCACCATGGATCTGTGGCGTCACCTCCGACCACGCTCTACCGAGTGGGAGCTGATGATAGTGGGGAGGTAATGGGCTCAGCCTTACAGTTCTCGTCACTAGGACCACCATGTCTATGTCCTTACGTCGTCCTTGTTTCAGGGTCTTCGTGCTAGTGCTGGTTGTCGTGTCCATTCTGTGGATCCCCCTGGTCCAGGCCAGCCAGGGTGGTCAGCTCTTCATCTACATCCAGTCCATTAGCTCCTACTTACAGCCTCCCGTGGCCGTGGTCTTCATCCTTGGCTGTTTTTGGAAGCGAACCAATGAAAAAGTATGTGGGTCTTTATCTACATGGTCCATTCATTTCAATGCTGTGTTTTGGTAGCCCCCGTTTTTGACCTGGGGAAGGTAGAGGTTGCTCTACTCCTTGGAGATCCCATTTGATTGCCAGCACTGATCATCAAGCATCTCCACAAATTCCCACTGGTGGGATTCCTCCCAATGATCAATATCGGGGGTCACTCCATGGCCATCGCGTCCCAGAACATAAAGCATCTTGCAACCTCCCTCACGTCCTGTAAATGCCATGCATGCCATGTCTTCCAGGGGGCATTCTGGGGCCTGACCATTGGGTTGGTGGTTGGAATCATCCGCATGGTGTTGGACTTCGTTTACGCAGCACCCCAGTGCGACCAGCCGGATATGCGGCCGGCGGTGGTGAAATACATACACTACCTGTACTTCTCTATGATCCTGGCACTGCTGACACTGATAGTCGTGGTATTTGTCAGTCTGATGACTAAGCCCCCAACCAAGGAAATGGTAAGAGACCATCTGGATCCAGCCGCTTTATTATAATTCTTCTTTACTTGCATAGCTAAGAATCGTAAAACTTTGCACCGATCCTCACTGCCGTGAAATGCATCCTTTATCCTTTAGGTCAGTCGTCTTACCTGGTTTACACGTTTTAGTAAAAGAGAAGGAAGCCCAGAAATAAGAGAAGACGTCACGAGAAACAGTGTTGTAGAGACCCCCGCGGAAGTGAATCCCCCAGATGTCAATAGTAACAAATCCACAGGTAAGATGTTTATTTATTCAAGATGTTTATTGTATACAGCCTCGATGTAGAGCTATGTGTCTCCATGGTTACAGACTACAAATAAAACCCCGTGTAGTCTGATTGTTTACAAGGAAATGGTGAGGGACCTGATAGTGTATAAAATTACTTTGTTCTATCTACCTCCCCGAAATTGTGTTTGACCTCATTCTTTTCTACAGAAATTGTGTCCTTCACAATCCGCCTGAAGAAAGCTATCCTCTGGTTATGCGGGATGGAAAAGGACACGAAAAAGCAAGATGAGACCGAGGCGGTCCCAGAAGAATCCCCTGAAGTTTTACTTTATGAGAGTCCAGTGGCGTCAATGTTCCTGAATGTGAACCTCATCATCTGCTGCAGTGCTGCCATCTTCCTGTGGGGATATTTTGGGTAGGAGGGAGCACACAATTCTTCCTCCCCATTGCACCTTTTTGTTGGACAGAGCACATTACTCTCTTGGGCTCGATGTGAAGGTCACTGTATCCTCAGGCAGCGGTCTCCCGGTAGGGACTGTTGAGCCGGCTCTTCAGCATGATGACCAGAGAGAAGGATGCGAGGCGTGAAGGTCAAGTCGTATGATAAAAAGCAGGAATGGTCTACCAAAATGGAAAAAAATGCCCAAAAAGACTGTTCCAACATCCTTATATGATGGATGTTCCTCTTATTTATGAAAATACTGTTACTCTGTTATTGGACTTTCCTAATAAAACCAAAGTATCAGAATATGCGCTCCAAAAATGGTTCTTCTATTTAGGAACTAGGGGGCATGACTTTTTACCTCCTTTTCTTTATTAGTGCAAGTTGATTTGCTAGATGAACACGTAAAGCATCAGATATGGAAGGTGTCAGACCATGCAGAGTATTGCAGCTCGTTGTGAATGAGACTGGCTAAAGGGCCCCATACCGACCCTTGTAGACCACCAAAAGTGTCAGCATTGGCATCACAGCTATAAAAGGTGCCAGACCATGAAGAGTATTGCAGCTCGTTGTGAATGAGACTGGTTAAAGGGTCCCATACCGACTCACCACCAAAAGTGTCGGCATTGGCATCATAACTATGAAAGGTGTCATACCATGAAGAGTATTGCAGCTGGCTGTGAATGAGACTGGTTAAAGGGCCCCATACCGACCCTTGTAGACCACCAAAAGTGTCAGCATTGGCATCACAACTATGAAAGGTGCCAGACCATGCAGTTCGCTGTGAATGAGACTGGTTAACGGGCCCCATACCGACCCTTGTAGACCACCAAAAGTGTCGGCATTGGCATCACAGCTATGAAAGGTGTCATACCATGAAGAGTATTGCAGCTTGCTGTGAATGAGACTGGTTAAAGGGTCCCATACCGACCCCTGTCCACCGCCAAAAACTGAACTGAACCATGGAGTCACTGACTTGGGGAAGAGGTGGCACCAGTATGTCTAGACTTGTCAGTGTGGGGCAACTTTCTGCTGGAAGTCTTGTGTCCTAGCATCATGTAGATGTGATACCTACCTAACGTTGTAAAGAGCAAGTACCCCCTCCATGGCGGCGGGATTCCCTACTGGCAGTGGCCTTATCAGCAGGACGGTGGTCTGTCACAAATAGTTAGAAGGATTAAGATGATCTCATTGGTAGATGTAATACTCTTTACTGTGAGCGCCCCCTAGTGGTGACTACAGAAAGACCCCAGGATGGCATGTCAGGCAGCCAATGCTGGGGTCTCACCGCCCCTCTGCTTCGTTTTTGACATGACAATTGTAAATTAAACTCCAGACATAAGAATTAACCTCACAACCATCATTTTTTTATTTCCTTAGAAACAGGAAATTTATTTCAACAGAAACCTTCTTAAAGTGTGCCAAAAATATATAATTTATATCACATTTGTATCTGTCCGACCGTATCCAAAGTACATAATAAATGCCGCCGCCGCGCGCTGTGGGAAAACAAAAAATAAAAAAAAAGGGGGCAGCACTGTATACAATGAGCAGATAGCCGAGATGGAGAAACCGATGCAACATTTTTAATCAAACATATTTAGAAGAAAAAAAAAATATATATATATTTATATCTCGCTCTGAACCTGTGATACGTATAGCGGCCATTAATAGGTCAATGTAAATCCAAAAAGGAAGATGGGACCAGAACATAGCGATCTACAAGCCATGTACATAGGAAGAGGCTTCTATCGCCACCTGCAGGTTGTGGAAGGCACTGCACAATTTTATTTTATTTTTTTCAGCAATTTTAATTCCTTTTCTTCTTCATCTAAGTGTCTGGTTGTGAAATGAAATTATTCCTGAGTTTCCTTTCTGCTCAGTGTCTATGGGTAAGGTGCCCCCCGTTATACTGAACTATGAGGGTTGTGGAAGATAATCATGGCCTGTCTATGGGTGATGTCTGGTATTGCAGCTCATTAATCGTGCGGACGAGGAGCCCATCAGCAGAGGTGGCGCAGCTTCTCCTAATCCTGGAGGACCCCTATAAATCCATTAGGGGCAAAGAAAACTCCTAGTTCTCGGTGCAGCTGTGGTCACCACTAGGGGGAGCTGTCTGTAGCCCAACTATGAGTCAGTCGTCGGCTCCCCCTAGTGGTGGCAATAGGCAGTCTAAATCTGATGGAGCATCTCTGCGGCTATGTGACACACGGAAGGGAAACATCTTCTATTGGGCCGAGTGAAGAGCTAGGAAGGGGAATAACTATTGCAAAGAAAGGTGGTGACAGGCCGGGTCATATAGTAAAGATTCGTGCAGTCACAGGGGGCAGATCCCAATCTCTTCAAGTATCAAAAACCCCAAATATCAGAAAATGACTAAGAAATGGGACACGGCCCTGGTTTAGAAGGACGCCCTCTTCTATGGATCCTACCCTGCACAGCAGAGCCCTGATCCCCTGCTGGACAGCACAGCCCTAGTCCAGAGACCCCACGCAGGCGCGAGCGTAAAGGGGAAGCAACATGGGTGTAACCCCAAGATTGGTGGGGGTCCCATATCAAGTGATGGCCGCTATAGCTTTCCTTTATAAGATGGGAATACCCCTAGTTTGCACTTATGGGGATATACAGTATACACATTCTGGTTTTGGGGGCGTGAGGGTCCGTGAGCCAAAACCTCCACCACTTAAAGGGCTACGCTGCCATCACTGGGTTTGCAGATGGATCCCATAATGGGGGGGATTTCTCTAGTGATCGGGGGAAGGGATATCAATCAATAAGTTGTCCTGCATTATGTCTAGTGGAGGATTTAGGTGAAGCAAGACCCTGGGTATCCTCTCCGGATCCACACACCGTCCCCAATCAGACGAGCAAATATGCAAAAAAAAATAAATGGCGGCAGCGCAGAAAATCCTAAAAAGTAGGGGAAAAAAAAAGTAACCCTAATAGATCCTTAGCGGTTACATGAACAGTGAACGGGTTCCTACCGACCGTCCCGGTGCCCCCAGTAGACAAGGAGAGGGGGCTCCATAGATGGTGACTGGACGCCGGCAGATCCCATAATGACTATGTGCCCGCGACATCGTGGGTTGTTGCAGCTTCACTCACACTTTCTTCCATCTGAAATGTGCACAACGGTCTCCATTCTTTTTTTTTTTTTTTCTTGAGACATCCAATTGCTTGGAGCACAAAGATTAAGAGACGAAGGAGACGGGGGGGGGAATAAACCAAAAATCATGGAAGTGTATAGGTGGAATGTCTGCAGGGGCTTCGGCCCCCTCCGGCTAAATAGGTCATTTTAATAGTGGCATAAACTAGACATATATATTTATATAGACTGGTCCATGGGGTCCTCACAGGCGGCAGCACAAGGCCCGGGCCGCATCCAGATCTTCGAGAGGCAAGACGCACCAGGTCATTGAAAGTCCTTCAGGAACCAACCCGGGGGGAGACGGAAGCCAGGAAGGAGCTTCTCGCTGTGGGGTCTTGTGGAGACGACCTTCGCCGGTCTGGGGGGCTGGAGCGTCCGGATCGATGGAGTGCAGACCCCGACGCGCGTCTTACAGAGCAGTGCTCTCCACGTCTGTGTCGAGGAGGACGACCGGCAGCGGATGAGGATCTACAATGGGAACCGTGCCTACAGATTCAGCAAGAAGATGGCCTGACACTGGATCTGGAAGAAAGATGGAAGTCAAGAAAAAAAAAAAAAAGAAAGAAAACGGAAATATCGAGATTGTGTCCAGTTTGGGGCTTCCAATTCTCAGCATTTTACAACCTACGTAGGATGTTGGGCAACTTTGTAATTACTTTTTTTTTTTCCCACCTGTTTTGTACTGGTTTGGAGTTAGCTGGGGTTTCCTTGTGTGTCTTAAAGGGGATGTTTAATTAGGACAATCCCTTTTTGTTAGAAGGGTCGGCCGATGATCAGTGTGGGTGTCAGTGGTGCAACTTCCTGCGATCACCTGTAATCTATGTGATAGAATCTGGAGGTAAGTGTTCACTTTCCCCACAGCACAACCGCAGGAGAGAAAAGGTATTACACAACTGCTGTAATGCACGGACACGTCGGGTCCTCCCGAAAGGCTCTCTGTGTAAGTGAAGATAATGAGGGTTTCCACCAACCGAAGTGCTACATTTTAGGAAATTGAGGACCACCTTTAGTTATTGAAAAAAAGGGCATTGTGGGGGCTCAGATGTCGCTTATACTATACTAACGTTGTGGTCACATGACCGGCTATAGGGAGGCTGAAACTGCTTCAGGTTTCAATGGCAACCAGCAGGATGATGAATGCAGCTTTGGATGTGAACAGAGAAAATGACAAACTAACTCGAAATCTGCACAAAACCAGTAAAGCAAAAGTAAATGCAAAACGCCCAAACTCTGCAGGCAGCAGCGTGTCTCATTAGTGAATATGAAAAATCTCCTCTGCTGAACTGTGTGATGTGGAAGCAATAAATCCTGATACGTGGACCCTCCATATCGTTAGATGCTACATATATACACATATATACTGACTGTGGAGTCACACTGATTACAGAGATGATGGGTCTATAGTGCAAAAAAAAAAAAAAACAAGTAAACTGCAGTAACACCCCATGGCCTGAAGAGGTCACTGTTTTCTTATTATAAAAAGTTTGGAAAGACTTGCAAAAGTTTGCAAGTTCTTTATGGCGGGAGGAGCGAGCTGTGTCCTCCAGAAACCAATGTGAGGAGTCATAAAGCGACCAACTGATGTAAAATTACTTCTCAAAGTTTGCATATATTATGTACATGGGCAGTGACAACAGTGACCCCTTCAGGTGGCATCAAGAATAGACTTTTAAAGGGGTATGCCAGCATTAAACACGTATTAGGTATCCCCAGGGTAGGTGATAAGTGCCAGATCACTTGGGTTTCACTCCCGAGAATGTCACCAATTTTCCAAAACTTGGATCCCGGTCCCACAGGCCACAATACGGCAGAAGGAGAAGTATGAATAGAGCTGGAGTGCCGCCTCGGTGCATGCTCAAGCGCGGCTCTATTCACTCTACTGGGGGCGGTCGTGCAGCCGAGGGGAACGTAGGACAGGGGTCCGCATAATCTGACCTTTATTACCTACCCAATAGATACGTGATACACGCCACAGCCTGGAACGCCCCTTTAAGAAAGCAGTGAAAACTCCTTTACATTTAGCAAAAGAAAAGACCGCCAATGAGTGCGATGGTGGAAACAGGGCGTAATTTAACCCTTAAAGACCGATCGGGTCACATTGGTGTCAGTGGGTTGTGTGTGAAGGGGAAATCCACTGGAGACTCCGGTGGTCTCCATCTGAAAAAAAAGACAACTCCCAGCATGCCCTGGAAGTTGGGGTTTTGCTAAAGTCACAAGATGGAGAGCACATATATATATATACATATAGTCTCAGTGTTTGGAGTTCCCCTTTAAACAGAAGGTGCTACAGCGGCGGTGACATCCCATAATGTCCCGGATTGGGTTAATGGAGTGAAGTCGATCACGTTTTTGGTGGGTGACCCCTAGCGGCGGTGTATTACCATAAAGGGGGGTACGACCGGCTTCTCATCGGGGGGATCTTGTGCTGCTGCAAACCTTGCCCGTCATGCCAGTGTGCGGGGGTCCGGGGTTAGGCGAGGCAGACCCCCGGGGGCCACATGCTGTGTTAGTCGGTGCATTACAACACACGGTTAGTACCCAGCACACACACAAGCATGATTGCGGGGGGACGGGGGTCAGTAACGCAGGTTTCGGCCAATCACGGCCGGGTTCCTTACCAGCAGAACTTCCCAATCTCACATCAAACATCTGAATTATTCGATAAAATGGATTAAAGTTAGAATCCGGAATAAGCAGAGCGCAGACAACCCCCTAACACCCCACTGCGTCCTATGCCTGCCCCGGGGGGCCGCCTGAGAGTAGGGGGCCGCATTCTGTATTGTCCCTCTGTTATTCCTCCTGGTAATGTAAGCTGACAAGTGGGCGTTACCCCAGAAGGGGGCGTGTGACGCTGTCCAATCATTGCACACAAGATCAATGAAACACGCCCCATTGGCAATACAGATGTTATTCATTTGTTTCCGGGAGGAACGACAGAGGGACGTCTAAGTCTGATCTCAATAATGAGGGTCCGAGACCCCCCACCGATTCCTCCCGTTTGAATGGAGCGGCGGTCGATCATGTGTACAGACAAAGGAGTACATCGCCCCGGTATCTGCCGCGGACCCCGAGAGTCTGCGTATATGCCCGACTGCCACTCTGAATAAGCAGGGGGGATGCAGGACCCCCATTCTCATAATCAGGGGTGGCCGCCCACTAATCAGACAACTGCAAATAAAGTTTTGATTGTGAGTAAACTCCTTTAAAACTCTTCCCAAGGAAATGAAGGATGAGGAGGACGTTCCCGCTGACAGCAAGTCTTCCTATTTCACACATCCTAATCCTGGAGACTGCCCTGTAACATGACGGCTTCGGACCACCCTCTGTACTGCGGAGGTCTCCAACCTGTGGCTCTTCAGCTCTTGCAAAACGGCATGCTGGGAGTTGTAGTTTTTTTTCAACAGCTGGAGAGGCACAGGTTGGCAACCAATATGTTTCACTTCCAGGGTATACATAGGGTTAAACATATCTTCCGACAACGGCCCATGGGCCGACAACACCCACCCGGCTCTGCTACATACACATCTACAGGTGCAGGGGAATACGTAAATCAGCAAGCCATGGCTAGCACTGCGACCCAGCGGGGGAAGGACTGAGGGGTCACACATCAGTACGATCTACTTTTGGGGTCCCCCCAAACCTAATCCTGCACAGTTGTATGAAGCGGACATGCCAGATGTGTTGGGGGATGGGTTACGTGCCGTTCTAGGGTTGTAATATTGAAGTGTGGACGTGCTGCAGACAGCATGCAAACTGTATGGCCACCAAATGATTATTTAACCCCATTCATTTAAAAGGGGTTATTCCCACCTTTATAAATTGATATTACGGGATAGAGCTGGTAAATACAAGCACTTTTGCAATTTACTGTATATTAAAATGTTCAGCCGTTCTTGAGATATTGACACTTTTCTTTTGCTCACAGCTTGTTGCCTAGGAGACCGACCACCGCTGCTGTCTAGCTTGTAAGCCTTCTGCTGAAGCTGGCCGGGATTAGGAGGTAGCGGCGCGACCCTGCTTCAAAACAGGCTCAAAAGGAAAAGCGCTTCTAAGCGCTAAGAATGTTCTTGCGGTCTAGCAGCGGTGGTCGGTCTCCAAGACAACGAGCTGGAAACAAAAGAAAAGTGTTAATATCTCAAGAACGGATGAAAATTTTAATGAGCAGTAAATTGAAGAATTGCTTGTATTTACAAGAGCTATCCGACAATATCCATCTGTGAAAACTTCCTCACCATTCTTCAGGATCTATCTTGCCATCAGTGAATGGAAATACACTGCTCGGGACAGGCAGCCGGTGCAATATTCAGCGCCTGATTGCAGCAATCACCGATGGGCTGCAGTGGTCACACGCTGGTATATTATATATATATGCACACACACATACTACTTTTTACAGCCAGATGCAAAGTCCAGATACATTTTTTTTCAGTCTCTGGCTCTACACAAGTTTATACCCATTTAGTGACAGCAAGCAGAGATCTTGAATGAATAAAAAAAAAAGTCTGATAAAAGTTTGAGAAAGTGTTTTTTTTCTAGACCTGTGATATTCGTTAGCAGCGATATTTGGAGATTTCTTCATCGCCACCATTATGTGACTATGATAAGGAGCCGCAATCAATGCGGAGTGATTCCTGGTGTGAATCCAGATTCAGAACAGACAGATGTGGTGCACGGTGGTGACGAGGTGCAGATTTAGGTGTCGGAGGAGTGCGGGGGGGGGGGGGGGGGGTGCACTGAATAATATTGGGGATGAAATGGGGTGAAATGGATATGGGGGAGAGCACGATGCAAGAAGCGGTCAGCACGACACAGGAGCGGTGCACGGTGCCAGCGGGGTACAAACCTTAGTACCGGTAATTTTCCCAACCTGTTGAAGGCACCATAGACAGAACTATTAGGAAGCACATCACAGCCCCACACCGTCCCCCTATCCCCTCCTATGTTACCCTCTTTTAGTGCCAAGCTGAAAGCTGCAGCCAGTGATTGCCAGCATCAGCCAGTGCAAACCGAAGAAACGGCTAATATATCACGGGCACGGGGCAAACGGTGCGCAAAGTGGGGCCTAACCCTATCCGCATGGGCCCCGAGGGGTCATAGAGGGGCTTCCACAGGTAGGACCACTCCTAAAGTGGGTGCCGTGTAATGCCCCATTTTCCCTACTCAATGTCTTCAACACTTTCTGGATTAATTATTCATGTTGCAGACAGGGAGGAGGGAGAGGTTCCTGCTGCAGATATTTTTTATATATTTAATTGTTTTTATAAATATATAAATATCTCAGTTAATTGCAAGGAATGAAACAATATCTGAAATATTCGGCATTTACAATACAATGTGTCCCCCTGTATAATACACGTGGCCCCTGACCTGAGGATGTATCACGCGGGGGTGTTATTAGTGACAGGGATTAGCACACCCCAAAAATAAAGACTAATCTACAGCATGCTTCACCCCTCAGTTTGTTATGTGTCCCCCTGTACTCACCAGTGACGACTTTGGATGTAGATCCTGCCGGAGCGTCCACAGACGGCTGAGATGTGGGGGGCTGGGGCGGAGGAGGGACCGTGGGTCGCACACGGGGCTTAGGGACCGGGCGCTGCCGGGTGAGGGTGCCGGTGTTGTTTGGGGCAGACGTCAGTGTGGCATCGGGGAGACTCGGGTGGTCAGTGAGGGGTGGAGGAGTATCTGGAGGTGTTGGAGACTGTGACGGACTGGAGGACTGGTCGGTGCTGGGCGCTGTGGGGGCTGCACCTGTGAGGCTGGTGGGCTTGGGCTGAGGTGTAGGCTGGGTGGTGGGTGGTTGAGGCGGTGGGTGATTAGGAGCCTGGATTATGGGCTGGCTGCCCGAATGCCTGCGTGGTAAGGTGCCGTATGAAAACGCAGAAGGTGCCGCCGATCCTCCTTGGTTACTTGTAATGCTTGGAGGAACGGCGTTGTGGTTGGATGGTTTGGGTAAGACAGAAGGAGGTGCGCTCGCTGCCACGGGCAGACTCTGTGTCACGGGCTGAAATGGAGGGGGCATTGCTGGTTTCGGGGGTGCTGGGGCAGGTTTCTTGGTAGCTAAAAAAAATAAAATAAAACAAATAATCATTAGGCAAAATAAGGAGAAAACATAAAACCGATGCATTATGCTTCACCCCCTTAAAGGGGCGGTATGAAATGATCAGAAAAGTTTGCTTTTAGTCTTGATAAAAGCGCCGGTATCGTGACTTTTGGTCTATACGGAGAATGAATGAGCCATAGCGCTAATCTGCAGCAGTTTTCCCTGAAGATTGGTGCCCCCCCGATACCCCCAGAAATTGTCCTTTACCTCGTCTACTGGAATGAGGACTGGGGTTGGCAGTGCCTTGTTGTGCAGGAACGGCTGCAAACTGGTTGGTGTTCCCACCGGAGGGTGGGTGCGTCCCGTTCCGCAGAGACGGCGGTGTGGTTGCTGTAGGGGTCTCTTTGGTCTTGGTCGAGCTGCGGACAAGAGCACGATAAGACGTCAGAGCTTAGAAAATAATAAAAGATAAATAAATACAATAATCCGGGCTGACCTGGGCTCCTCCTGCCCGTGGGTTGGTGCAGGATCTGTAGAAGCCACCGGTTGAACCGGCGCAGAATTTGCTGTGGCAGCATCGGTGGCGTTGCCTATTGACTCGGCCGGGGGTCCGCCTTCACTGGGAGGGAGCGGAGGTTGAAAAGCAGGGGATGCGTGTTTCCTCGTTAAGGTCCCGCTTCTCCTTGGGTTGAACTGAAAGTCTAGCACTTTAATGCCGACGCTGCAAGAAGACGGGGCGACAGATTCTCAGCAAAATCCGGACCGCCGCCATCTTCTTACTGCACGGGCGCTTTATTCCCTGCTACTCACTTATCCTTCTTCAGGAGGTCGCCGTCCATCACCGCCATGCTGACCGGCCTCTTGCGTTCCATGAGGCCAAATTCGTAGTGCGCGGCGGTGTCGTTATTCTGATGGGCTGCGGGAGCGGCGGCGGCAAAGGCTCCGGAGACATTAAAGTCCAGCTCTGAAGAAGAAATGGGGGAGATATGAGAAAATTAACGCTTAGCGGAGACCCCCGTACACATGAGACTAAAGTCGGTCCTATATAGGCTGGATTGGCAGACAGCGGTATGTATGGAGCCTCCCGACTATCCCCTGGAAGATGACGTTGGGACACAGAAGTATCGCCACACTGGATTACAGATGAGGGATCCTTTTGTTCGGAGTAGAGACGATTCGCTCAGCTTTCTCAGAGTATAAGGAAACCGAGTCGGGACCACCAAGTAGACATTAAGAGCATCAGTCCCATCATGAACACACGCCAAAAAGGGACTTTGGGACCCCCAGAGATCACACTTATCACCGACGCTCCAATTCTATTTAGTAGGCACCCTTCCCATCCCATCGGTGCCAGATTAAAGGACTTTCCCCGTGTTTTCTGCCCTCGTCGATGATCACTGTAACATGACATACGAGAGCGGTACCTTCAGGGAAGAACCAGTCGGCGTGCTGTATGATGGGCTCAATGATCGTCACCACGTGGACAGAGGTCGCAGCCGCCATCTCCGCCAGAGTCCTGCAGAATTTATTAAGAAAAAAAAGTATACCTTTGTACAGCGCTGGGAATATTTTGGAGCTCAATAAACGGAGAAAAAAAAAATTAGAATGCAACGTGGCGTCTGATTTATTGAACTGCTTCTATATGTATATTTGTTAAATGGTTAAATCATGTTTCATACCAAAAGCTGTTTTAGGTCTTTTTATATTACTTGGTTACTGTGCAGAATCAGTCTCCTTCCCCCTCTGGGAGCTGAGAATACATAAATATCTGGAGCAAAACATCATCACTCAGGGGGAGAAAACTGAAGATGGACCTTTGATAAAAACCAATGCTAGCTGTATACATCTGTCCTCAGCTTGCGCCCCCCGGTGGCAGAATTGTGCTGAAGAAATCAATGTATTTTAGGGGGTCGTTCCACCACCTTTATACTGGGGCGGATCTGCAGTAACCAGCAGCGGCTATTACACAGTTGATGGAGTGGTGTAGTAGTTCAGCAATGCAACAGCTCATATCCAGCGGGCGGCGACGGCGCAGGAAACGGACGATCAGTGGAGGGGCCGGGTGTCGGACCAATCTGATATAAATAAAAGTAGTGGAACAATCCTTTAAGAATTTTTTTCTTGCTTTCCTTTTGAAACTATGAAATCAGGGACACAGACGATGAGCGGCGACAGCTAAATTATACGTATGTGAACAGATGTGGGTAAGGCGATACCCAGAGAAAGAGGGCGGCATGCCGAAAATTACAGAGAGTGCATGAAGTCTGTCCAAGATGGAAACCACAGGCCTGGGAACAGCAAAGTGACACCCGAACCGCAGCGCCGCACATTCCTCTCCGGCCGTGGAGCTCTACATTATAGCCAGATACCCTGGTGGGAAGACATGGAGATAGACGGTCGCCGCTGCGGAGGAGCGATCCCTACTGAACGGGGCGCGGGAGTGCGACGAGCCGCAGAGGAGACGTGCAGAATTCATAGCCACACCTTAAATAGGCCCATAAAGGTCTATTAAAGGGAAGTGGTCACTTTACATCAATCAGGGGAGAGTTTGGAGGCTTCTGACCTTGCAAACAATACCTCCTCCGACCTTGCAAACAATACCTCCTCCGACCTTGCAAACAATAGCTCCTCCGACCTTGCAAACAATACCTCCTCCGACTTTGCAAACAATAGCTCCTCCGATCTTGCAAACACCTCCACCGACCTCGCAAACAACACCTCCACCGACCTTGCAAACAACACCTCCACCGACCTTGCAAACAATAGCTCCTCCGATCTTGCAAACAACACCTCCACCGACCTCGCAAACAACACCTCCACCGACCTTGCAAACACCTCCTCCGACCTTGCAAACACCTCCTCCGACCTTGCAAACAATACCTCTTCCGACCTTGCAAACAATACCTCTTCCGACCTTGCAAACAACACCTCCACCGACCTTGCAAACAATACCTCCTCCGACCTTGCAAACAATTCCTCCTCCGACCTTGCAAACAATTCCTCCTCCGACCTTGCAAACAATTCCTCCTCCGACCTTGCAAACAATGCTTCCTGCATCTCTGGTCAGTTTACAGCCACTGGAAAATAAATGCAGGGGGCACGAGGCTACTACACCCCCCCCTCACTCTCCGGATCGGCGTGGGTCCCAGGGGTTGATCATGAAGCGATGGCTTATTCTACGGACGCGCGATATCTTATCCTCGCCCTCTTACTACTCACCCTTCGTGCCTCGACCACAGAAGATTTGGGCCAAGAACAATTGCAATGTTGCTGGGCGTCATCTTGTTCACGTCGCTGCTCTGACTCAGCTTGGCCAAGAACTTTACCAGATACCTGGAGAAAGAAGAGAGCGATGTGATATAACGCGCTGTGATCATAAATGGCCACGGATGGGGGGATGGGTGGAAGCCCAACAACCAGGGGAGGCCACAAAGCATCGTATGCATACACAGGGAGCCAGAAATCCTCATACTCCGGGGTCGTGAACAGAAAGGAAATCCTGATTATACAGCCAAATAGTTTGACAGTTATTAATTACTGGTCGTCCATCTTTGAGGACAAATTTGTTTTTGTTTTTTTTACTTCAATGCATGTATCAGGGGCCAAAAATCAAGTTTGCAACCGGGTCCCAATAGAAATGTTGCACCGTTTGCCTTCTACAGCCTTTATGCTGCACTGCCTATTGCTGGCTGCAGAATGAGGGAACTAAAAATCCATCAGTGAGCGCGGTCTGAAGGTCTGACGGGGGGTTTGTAACTCTTCTGTCTTTGTCTGAGCTGCTGATTTATGGCCACATCATGTGCAGGAAAATAAAGAGGCTGGAAAAGGCAAACGGTGCAGAATTTTTAATGAATCCCAATTGCAAAAATGACTTTTAAACCCAAAATTAAAGGAAAAAAATAAATAAATAAAACCCTTAAGACTCTCATACACAGAGCGAATTTCTGCAGGAGCAGATGGGTATCTAATGTACATGGGGGTCTTCATGCTCTCTGAAGGGTAAGTCACCGATAGAAGTGTCCTGCAGCAGGAGGCTTTCCTGTGTATGGGGGGGGGGGGGGGGTCGGGAGAGGCAGGGGCGTCGGGAGAGGCAGGGGGGTCGGGAGAGGCAGGGGGGTCGGGAGAGGCAGGGGCGTCGGGAGAGGCAGGGGCGTCGGGAGAGGCAGGGGCGTCGGGAGAGGCAGGGGCGTCGGGAGAGGCAGGGGCGTCGGGAGAGGCAGGGGCGTCGGGAGAGGCAGGGGCGTCGGGAGAGGCAGGGGGTCGGGAGAGGCAGGGGGTCGGGAGAGGCAGGGGGTCGGGAGAGGCAGGGGCGTCGGGAGAGGCAGGGGGTCGGGAGAGGCAGGGGGTCGGGAGAGGCAGGGGCGTCAGGAGAGGCAGGGGCGTCGGGAGAGGCAGGGGCGTCGGGAGAGGCAGGGGCGTCGGGAGAGGCAGGGGGTCGGGAGAGGCAGGGGGTCGGGAGAGGCAGGGGTCGGGAGAGGCAGGGGTCGGGAGAGGCAGGGGGTCGGGAGAGGCAGGGGGTCGGGAGAGGCAGGGGGTCGGGAGAGGCAGGGGGTCGGGAGAGGCAGGGGGTCAGAGAACAGGCGCACACGGTGTAGAAGTTTCTTCTAACTTTGGAGAAGTTACCTGAAGTTTTCAAAGTTGGTCTTGGGTAGTTTCTGGCACACAACCCACAAATTCTGCAGCTTCGTGTTCTGGTCTTGGACACTGATGATAAAGTATATAAAAAGTGAGTCACAAAATAAACCTACGCTAGTGGGGGATCTTGGAACATGATGGAGAGTCACAGTATCCGCTTATCCTGGAGGGCCCCTTTAAGACGCCATGTTTTGTGATGGAGATGTGGGTCCCCGTGCAGCCTCCCCCCGGATACTGACAGGCTCTGAGCAGCGGTAATGGCCCGGATCACTCCGCTTCCATTTCCAAATGCTTTTAACGATACCATCAAGATTTTCTACCCCGCACAAAAGCTTCATAAATAAATGAGATTCCGCTTACTTCCCGGCAGCGATCCACTCCTCGTACAAGGCGAAGGTCATCAGAGGCTCGGGCAGCTCGCGGAGGTAAGACTTTAATGCCCCTTTAAACAAAAATAAGATATTACACCGCTATCAATTTCATAATAATTTGGTCACTAGGGGGCGTCGTAACAATGGCGTTCTGTCTTATAACTACCTACTACTCAAAATGCCAGCGATCATCCCAAAAATGAGTTTACACCAAATGGGGTACACAGGATGTTTTCTATGGATTCTAGGGGGAGACAATCCAGAAAGAATTTTTTATTTTTTTTAATCTTTTAACGTTATCTTGGCGGCTTTGGTTCACATATAGCCCCCCGTGTTGTCCACAGGACGTGTCCGCACCTCATCTAAGTTTATGAGATTGAAGATGAGCTTTAATACCTAATGCAGGCCATGGACGGGTGTGCCGCAGTCTCTAGAAGAATGCATGTCGGACTCTTACCAGCCACGGCGTGGGGGTCCGAGTAAAACTCCTCCAGGTGGGACGTGGAGCAGTCCAGAGCAGCTTTTAGCTTCTTGAGCTTGGAGGCGCCGGCGGCTATCCTGAACAATCCCTGCAGAAAAGAATCTGTTACCTCCACTCTACTAATGAGCTAAAAAATGGAGTTATCTGTCCTGCAGGAGAAAGGAATAGTCCCGGACCGGATAAGTGGGATCGACACGTATGACCAGCCGGTGACATGGAGGGCTACGAGATATGGAGGGCTACGAGATATGGAGGGCTACGAGATATGGAGGGCTACGAGATATGGAGGGCTACGAGATATGGAGGGATACGAGATATGGAGGGCTACGAGATATGGAGGGCTACGAGATATGGAGGGCTACGAGATATGGCTACCCACCTCTTCCTTCATGCCGGTTTCCAGCAGCATCATCACACAGGCTTCAATGGGAACCGCAATGTCCCGCGAGCTGCGCTTCAGGTGCTCCTCCAGCGCCGTGCCGAACGCCGGCTTCTCCGTCCACTTGTCTGGGGCGAAAGGAAGAATGCAATGGAGGGAAAAGCCAAAAAGTCATTCTAGCGAAACTGGAGGATGAAGCTTTAGAGAAAAATCAGAAAATGCAAAGGAAGCAGCAAGAGACGGCGAAACACCGGCGCAGATCCGTAACTGTATGTTAGATATCCACGTGGCAAACGAGCCTGGTACCAAACGCCATAGTAATTATTCACTGGCAGAATCCAACCCCATTATGTCCACACAAATGGTTAATGATTTGGGGCCAACATATTAAAGAGCAACTCCGGCCAAATATAAAAAATTGTTCCGCTACAGGCTTCTTCAGGTGCTGTATGGACCTCTGAAACATCAGGGGTCCTCTGGCGTGTAAAATCATAGTCATGTTGGGGTTCAGAAGGTTTATGCTACTCTATGGCACCAGCCCATACCAAACGGAGCCGTAGTGCCGCCGTGCTCATGATGGCGGTATTATAGTACAGCACGTGGTGTTCAGGTAGTATAGCGCCAATTACGAGTCCGTTCACACATATATATAGTTGTCTCTGGACAATTACATTCTGACAACTGAGGAAAGATATCCATGGTTGTCCGGGGGTCCACAGCCGGGCAGAAACCGCTGCAGACAGTCTTTTATTTCTGACATATTTCTTATAATGGCGGAGATTGCTCTTTCAATGTTACAACCACAAAGCACCGAGTTATGGAGGAAAGAGGCAGAAACAAAAGTCACAGCAAAAAGAGAAAATTAGAGAGACTAGCAGGAAACAGAGCAACCTCCAACTCTGCCGGCAAGTGGCACCGAAGGGCAAGTATGGCCGGCTCCTGGTACTGCGCCTTCTAGGTCCCAGAGAGTAGGACGCACAAGCAGGCCACATTGTGCCGGAGGGTAAGATCAAGCCAAAGCTGAGAGGAGTGCAAGAAGCCAGGCGGCTGTGAAGGGTTACCTTGCTGGGCCTGGATTTCAGGCAGTGCTTTTTCTAATACAGATAGTGCTCTTCTATGGTATTCTGCTTGTGCCTCTAATAACTGAAGACATGACCCACAGACAAAGAAACAAAACACAATGAGGCAAGTGAGACATGTGTGACGTACAGACCTAGAAAACAAGAAAAGGCGACCTACGGCTGCTCGTAAATCTAGCTGTGGAGGGTCCTACCCCTGGAAGCTGGGACCAAAAATGTAACTGGTGTAGTACTGAGCATGTGCGAAAAGTACCATTCACAGTGGTTGCACATGCTCACTACTGCTCTGAGTTTTGGACCAGACAAAACATATTTCTGTGTTGCACGTTGGTAAAGAAACACTTAAAATAGAGGAGACGCGAGGCGATGGCTTTACATCCCATAACTCCTGCAAATAAAGGTGCGGAGGTAAAGGTGCGGGGTCCTCATACAGGCGGCGAGCAGCCTTTGTGCCCTTTGCTCACAGCTAACATGGAGTCAGTGACACAAATGACACAAAGCTACCAAGAAAGAAGGAAATACAAGAATATAAAGTAAGAAAAAACAACAACTCTGAAATGAAATGCACGACATGGGGGGCACATGGGAACAAATTAAATATTAATGGGGGACCTCAATTTTAAAAAGTGATCGTAGATCGCTAGGAACCGGAGAATCTCGAAGTGCACTATGGTGCAACTTCTTCGCCTGTGCAGGGAACTACGGCAGGACCGAAGTCCATGGGGGGCAGGTGAAAGACCCCTGATAATCGGGGGGCACTGCATGCAGGAAGAAAGAGCTGCAGCCCCATTAATTACAGTTTCCTTAAAAATTACTGCAGGTCCAATAATATTGCAAATGAGCGTTCGTAAGAGCTGGCTGGACAGCTGCTCCCATCTTCTAGGCGGCCATTCTCGGTAGCACACTAGTGTAAACAGGCGATGTGCTGCCGACGATCTGCAAACTGTAATGGGACTGAACGGCAATAATCATCATCATTTCTCCCCATCTGGTTTGCATCAATTTTCCTACATTTGCCCAATGTAAATCTGCCAAGTTGATCATTCAAGATGTTGTGTGCAAAAGCTTAAGTCGCCCACGGTCCCTCCGGTTCTGCACCCGTCAGGTAGGTCAACACTTATGATCAGTATTCTGTCTTACCGTGACGAAAAATAGACCGTACTCCCCTTCTTTGGAGAGAAAATTGTACATGTCGGCTGCTAGCTGATCCTGTAAGGAGATCGAGGAATGGAAGTTAGGAATATTCGTCTGCACAAAAATGGGGCGTCTATGTGACGTGCAAATAATGATATTCAAAATATCTGTATAGCGACCAGTGAATATAACCAGACCATGAGAAACTGTATAACAGGGCAGCGATATTGTAAAAGCCCCCTAAATACCCAACAGTGTCTTTCTGGTCACCTTGCATTGTTCCACTTTATTCTCCGCTTCCTCCATCTCTTCTCTTAAGGAGTCCAGCTTCCCTGGCTGCATTTGGAAATTAGTACTTGAGGATTTCTGCGCTTGGTTATACCTGCAGATAAAACCACAACACAAAAAAAAAAAGCATTGACATGTCAGCCTATGGCAACAATGGGTGGGATGTGGGGGCTTCACGGGAGCAGAAGAAATGGCACGGAGCAGTGAGAGGTAGACGACGATTCACCAATCTATATATTACGAGGTGGGTAGTGTGAACAGACATTTATGGCAGATTTACAGGACAAGCTGTAGGTGTCTAGAATGTGAGGGGTCTTAGGACTGAGACTCGGGATGAAAGCAAGTTCCCGGAACCTTGCTAAAAGTGTTAGGCGGGGAAAACACGTAGGAAGAGAGTGCACGCTCAGCTGTCATCTCTAAATCCCAGACACTACAGTACAAGGTGTTGGGCACAAGTCCAACATTTTCTGACCTTTAAGTTCGGTTATGAGGACATCCCCCACATTCATAAATGCATTATTTTCTCACCTTCCTCGTGCAGAATCCATGTCTAGTACGAGCTTAGCCAGCTGTTTCCTCTGCTTCTGGATGTTGGGGATATCAACCTGGAGTAAATGGCAAAAAGTCAGATCCATTTGGATTTTTTTTTTTTTGCAGATGTCAGGGTACCTTACGGGGTGCA
Source organism: Ranitomeya variabilis (assembly GCF_051348905.1). Lineage (NCBI taxonomy): Eukaryota > Metazoa > Chordata > Amphibia > Anura > Dendrobatidae > Ranitomeya > Ranitomeya variabilis. Next base: position 22,967,974 of record NC_135238.1, read on the forward strand.
ATGTGACCCCATTCACTTTCATAAAAAACTGCAATCATTGGCAGCACTACCAGTGGTTTGGCCACAGTTGACTTGTAAGCAAAGCCTGAGTATATGTGGACCTAGACACAGTTTGCACGCATAAGGGCACAGTCAGACACCCTTATAAGTCGGACCGAGTACACAAACTGGCCGGCGGCTCTTCCGACTAGAGAGTGAAAGTTTCATGTATTTCTATGCAGCTGTCACACTCTGGCCCGTTCCTTTGGGGACTCAGAGCACAATATTCTGTGACCCCCAGAGGTACAGGCGAGAGAATGCAAGTTACGTGTTGATCCGTAGTGTCAGACATGTGGGGTCCGGCAGTGGATTTACCTCCGTCAGCTGGTTCAGGGGTTCTAAGACGTCTTTTTCAATCTGAAACTCGTGCTGAGAGAGCTCCTGGGCCAGCCGCAGCTCTGCGTCTCCACACGAGTTCAAGGTCTTCCTGAAAGACAGAAATAACACAATCAATCTACTGACATGGGGCGAAACCGACACTCCGCATATTTGGAGACCATTCTTGAGAACATAGGAGGACTTTTAATGGCCGCAATTTAAAAAAAAGTTGTTTTTTTTTAAACTCTTTGCAATATTTAATGTTGAGAATAACCATTTAAAATTTTCTGGACAGCTTTATGCACAAGGGATGAGCACTGGGGCGACTGTAAAGATTGATTTTGATGGATGCGTCTTCTCACCACCCATGTCCCTTTGTCACTTACCCTAAAAGGGTTTCATCGCTGAGTTGTGCACAACCGTCATTCAAGGACTGAGACACCCCCATAAGAGGCAACTTTTTCTGCAAAGGAAACAAAAGGGTTAATCTGAAGACTGACCATTTTACCCATTATAAATGGGTCCCAAGTCCCAGTGTCAGACTGAAGAACATCGGACCCACCACAGGACTTGATTCTTAGGGCCCACCTTTTATCTCTGCAAAACCAATACATTATCATCAGTAAAGTGGTTTTTCGCACCCAGACTAATTTTTATCAGGCCCTGTGTAAAGTAGTAAAGCCATAATATACACAATGTTAGGATTCAGCTCTGCTTGCTGATATGATCCGTTATCACGTGATTGTTCGAATACAGTTAAAATCCAGATTCTACGGTTCTCTCGTTGGCCTGTCCAGTCCTAGTCCCGACAACGTAAAATTCAGATGGTGGCGACAGGTTCTCCCCATTCCAAAAACCCATAGCAGCTGCAATGTTTGCACTATAAACTCTCCTGAAGGAGAAGTCGGGGCCCACCGGAGCATTCTGCGGTTCTCTCGTTGGCCAGTCCAACCATTGTCTCGACAATGTGAAATTCATAAGGATACGAGAGGTTCTCCATCACTCAAAAAACCTATAGCAGATGCAAGTGTTGCACTATAAACTCTCCTGAAGGAGAAGCCAGGGCCTATCAGAGAATTTTACTGTTCTCCCATCGGCCAGTCCAGTCCTAGTCCCGACAACGTGAAATACAGATGGTGGCGACAGGTTCTCCCCATTCCAAAAACTCATAGCAGCTGCAACGATTGCACTATAAACTTTCCTGAATGAGAAGCCAGGACCTACCAGAGGATTCCACGGTTCTCTTGTTGGTCAGTCCAACCCTAGTCCCGACAATGTGAAATTCAGATGGTGGCACCAGGTTCTCCATCACTCAAAAAACCCATAGCAGATGCAAGGTTTGCACTATAAACTCTCCTGAATGAGAAGCCAGGACCTACCAGAGGATTCCACGGTTCTCTTGTTGGTCAGTCCAACCCTAGTCCCGACAATGTGAAATTCAGACGGTGGCACCAGGTTCTCCATCACTCAAGAATCCTATAGCAGCTGCAAGGTTTACACTATAAACTCTCCCGAAGGAGAATCCATGGCCCACCAGAGGATTCTATGGTTCTCTCGTCAGCCAGTCCAACCCAACTCCCGACAATGTTATTTTCTAGGGAATTTCTCAGGCATTAATAACTGGAATATGTAGATGGATGACTGTAGATCATTGGAGTCATTGCCCAGGGACGGTACTCACATATCTCTTCTCCGGGTCAGTGCCAGGCGGCACCTGCAAACAGCCCAAAATCTTCTTGTGAGAATTATGGCAGACGAACCTGACTGCGTCCATTCGCCTCTCGATCTAAAAAAACGACAAGAACCAGAACCGTGATTAGCAAAGTAAAGCTGGGTGATATACTCGGGGGGGTGTTTTCCCTATATGCACCCCCTGGATGCCCTGCACTGTAAGTAATGGAAAGCTGATGCAGCAGGAACATGTCGCACCCAAGCAATAATGGAGGTGGCGGTATAGACAAGTCCAAGCAGGGCTGCACCAGTCACCTCGCTTGCACTGGTCGGACCCTGAACAGGATCGGTAAAGCGTGCAATCATCTGCATTATTGTCTTCCATTGACCCTGGGATTGCAGTAAGGAAACGTATCAATGAACCCTTATAAAACAGAAGGAGGAAAAACGTCCTGTCTCGGAAGGCGATTAACAAAAGGAGAAAGAAAAAAAAAAGACTGGTGCTATGTTTCACAGCTGCGGATGGTAGGAGAGATCTACTGCAGAAATCCCCCATAATCCCCTGGAAATGTCAAACAGAACAAAGCATAGGGCGGTGGAGCGCGAAATATCGGTGTTCACGGAAAGGCGGCCTCCGCCGGGAAGTGCTAGCAGTGTGGACCACCCTTTAGGCTGGATACCAGTTGATATAGGGGTGTCGGGGGCTACAACTGTATGGGGCCGAGCTGCCGATCCCGCACAGACCCTAAAGGGAGAGATATTAGGAAAGCTGCGGGGCGGAGAGCAAAGCTCCCTGTGCGCTGCCGCCAATCAGCAGGTGACAATCCAATGGTCACCAATGCAGAGAATGGCAGTGGGGTGCGATTAGGGGGTCACCCAACTCCAAATTCCCCCTCGTGTTCGATGGCCGGTCTTTAAAATGACCTGAAGCCATGAAAGTCATTTGGTCAGTGAAAGAGTTAATTCTTTCCCGTTTCTTCTATAAAGTGACTTCTCCACCTGCCCGGAGCGGAGCGGAGGAAAGTGACTCAGACTTGGCACGGAGAACCGTGAGACACAGATCCAGCCAAATGCCTGATATACAGGGACAGGAGCTATAACCAGCGGAGGCCGCAACCCGGGGAAAGCAGCGGGAGCGAGCAACCACGGGAGACAGTCAGCAAGGAGAGTAGGAAGACAGACAGCTGTGACACTACAACATCCAGCAGAACCCAACAGACTCAAACATGCTGGGAGTTATAGTTTATAACACTGATTAAAGATTGCTCAAAGTAATCAAATAACATGAGAAAAAATCCTATACTGATCCTGAGTTACCTCCTGTATTATACCCCAGAGCTGCACTCACTGTTCTGCTGGTGCAGTCACTGTGTTCATACATTACATTACTGATCCTGAGTTACCTCCTGTATTATACTCCAGAGCTGCACTCACTATTCTGCTGGTGCAGTCACTGTGCACATACATTACATTACTGATCCTGAGTTACATCCTGTATTATACTCCAGAGCTGCACTCACTATTCTGCTGGTGCAGTCACTGTGCACATACATTACATTACTGATCCTGAGTTACATCCTGTATTATACTCCAGAGCTGCACTCACTATTCTGCTGGTGCAGTCACTGTGCACATACATTACATTACTGATCCTGAGTTACAGCCTGTATTATACTCAAGAGCTGCACTCACTATTCTGCTGGTGCAGTCACTGTGCACATACATTACATTACTGATCCGGAGTTACATCCTGTATTATACTCCAGAGCTGAACTCACTATTCTGCTGGAGGACTCAATGCATTACACTGACTAGGAGTATACTTTTTTTTTTCAAGTATACAATCATAGTAAAGCTTTTACCAACTATCTGGAATTTCGAGTACAGTCTGGTATTACATAACTAATCTGCCTCCTTCTTGTAGACCAGCGGCTAGACCCTGAAATGTCATATAGGATTCAGCAAGGTAACAAGCTGTACCAGGTTCTCAGGGAAGGAATGTGTCCTAATGTGGGAGCCGCCGCAATCTCCATCCAGAATGTGAACAATTCTAAAAAAGTCACATTCTACAAAGCAACAAAGCTCAGACGGAAAAATACATGTGCAGATACTCATTATAGCAGTTATATTCCTGTACATAGGGGCAGTATTATAGTAGTTATATTCTTGTACATAGGAGCAGTATTATAGTAGTTATATTCTTGTACATAGGAGCAGTATTATAGTAGTTATATTCTTGTACATAGGGAGCAGTATTATAGTAGTTATATTCTTGTACATAGGAGCAGTATTATAGTAGTTATATTCATGTTAAATAGGGGCAGTATTATAGTAGTTATATTCTTGTACATAGGAGCAGTATTATAGTAGTTATATTCTTGTACATAGGAGCAGTATTATAGCAGTTATATTCCTGTACATAGGGGCAGTATTATAGTAGTTATATTCTTGTACATAGGAGCAGTATTATAGTAGTCATATTCTTGTACATAGGAGCAGTATTATAGTAGTTATATTCTTGTACATAGGGGGCAGTATTATAGTAGTTATATTCTTGTACATAGGAGCAGTATTATAGTAGTTATATTCTTGTACATAGGGAGCAGTATTATAGTAGTTATATTCTTGTACATAGGGGGCAGTATTATAGTAGTTATATTCTTGTACATAGGAGCAGTATTATAGTAGTTATATTCTTGTACATAGGGAGCAGTATTATAGTAGTTATATTCCTGTACATAGGGGCAGTATTATAGCAGTTATATTCCTGTACATAGGGGCAGTATTATAGTAGTTATATTCTTGTACATAGGAGCAGTATTATAGTAGTTATATTATTATACATTGGGGCAGTATTATTTTAGTTTGCCAAGCGAACTGTTGTGAATATACTTATTACCGACTCCTTTATACAGAGTAAATTATTTACAAGAGGGTGATAAAAAAACCCCTAAGATAAAGTGAATATTGAATTTGTGTTGTATCCTTGAGAATGACAGAGGCGACATTTAAAAAGGGACGAAAATAAAACGCACGATGGAATTTTACAATACTTCTTTTTCAAGGTTCCTCTGTTGATGTGCACTCCAGTCTTTGAAAAAAAAAAAAAAAACATTGGGGGGAAAAAAAACATCTGGGCGACTTCTATTGAAATCAGATTGTTAAGGCTAGCATAAAGATCTACCCAAAAATCTGAGAAAAGCAGGTTGTAAACAATAGTGACCGCCGCCAAACCGTGCCGATGATTCAGCCGGGACAGCCCCACACCCTGCCCGCTGCGTGAATTGTAGGGAAGCCAGACGATTGTTCTTCTCTCCCTGCTCCTGTTTGTCACCAGTCTGGAAAGAGTTCAGTAAAAAAGCTGCCCAAAAACAACACAAAAACAAAGCCGGGGGCCAAAATAAAAATTGGACATAAGTTGCAAAAAAAAAAAAAACGGCTATAAGACTACAGGTAGCAGCTAAGACGTGACCTTTCTTGACAAAACAGAATTTTTGGGACCCAGTTTGATCAAATATTAATTATGTCCACAAAAAAAAATAAAAAATGCTGTTATGAAAATCTCCAGCAGGTGACATTGGCGCCTCTCCCTGTCCGTACGGGTGCGGTAATGCAGGGTGTAACCAGCTGACGGCATTATACACTGCAGGTAAGGGGAGCGCAGCTGTTCTTCTGGAAAGGGAGGAATTGGGAGGTTTTTCTTGCACCTTGGTAAACACACAGGTAAAGGCTGAGGTGCGGACAGTGTGCGAATGTCATTCTACGTCAGGTTACTTACAGTGAGGAGGTCATCGCTTAAAACTTCTGTTTTTTCCGCTCTGAAAAAAAAAAAAAAAACATGTTAGTGTAAGCAGAAAATAAAGAAAGTGACTTCCAAACAGAGCGGAGGTCGGGGGCCGTATGACGCCACATACAGTATAAATGTTTACACTACGAGACTAACAAAGCGCCTCTGGGTCGCAATTGGTGTAAACACCCACAGCGATCGCGTGTACAGCCCGGACCTCGACGTTTATACAAAGCCGAAAACTACTAACGGGTCACGTGAATAGCGTTCAAGTGGCCGGACCTGGCATAAGAACTCCAAAAGTAGCACACTTTTGGAGCATCTTCAATTGCGCAAAAGTTGTAATATTTTAAAAACTGAAGAAAACGCCTTATCAGCGGCTTAACTTCCTATTTCAGGAAATGCACATGAACATTAGCAGCAATGAACAGACTCCGCCTCCAACTTTTACACTGAAGCATCTAATGAGCGTGTGTATTGTGAAGGGAGTGGGAGCCGCCACTGCAAAAAAAATTTTATTAAGCACACAACACGAAAAGCAGATTTAATTAACAGGTCATTTTCTGAAAGATGGCTTTCTTTTAAGAAAAAAGAGGTGTTTGAGAAACATGGGAGGTAAACTGGCTGCAGATTGGTAGAGGGACGAATAGTCGGGCACAAACGTAAGCCATTAATAAGTAATTAATTTACTCTCACTCTAAACTTATTTCACAGCTCCTTTTGGCAATGTATAACCCCACCCTCACTGGTGCTCCCCGTCACCCCCCCAATTAATTAGTATGGGGTATGTATTGGTTAAATGCTAATTACCAAACATGCCATCATCACTGATATACCGGCTGAGTAGAGCGCACAGACTCACTTGTGATCTGGTTTTTTTGCCAATCCTTCACCTATAGAAACCACGGGGGGCAATTCCAGTAATAAGACCACATAATGCAACTGCTATTTATGCAATTTCCTCTTTTAACGCACCTTCATTCTTTACCTTCAAAATCCTCATAGATCACAAAAAATGAAAATATGTGAAATGTTTGCCCGTTGGGCATGTAATAACCGGCATTTCCAGTTCAGTGGTCTCGCAGCAGCAGGGGTGCTCGGCCCGACCCTTCCCTGGTGCGTACATTTTGCACAGGTATAGGGTTTCAGCAGTGTATTTATAATGTATGAACACAAGGAAGGGCTTCTGGTGACCGCCTCAGGGGCGACCGCCTCAGGGGCGACCGCCTCAGGGGCGACCGCCTCAGGGGCGACCGCCTCAGGGGCGACCGCCTCAGGGGCGACCGCCTCAGGGGCGACCGCCTCAGGGGCGACCGCCTCAGGGGCGACCGCCTCAGGGGCGACCGGGCCCAGGGGCGACAGGGCCCAGGGGCGACAGGGCCCAGGGGCGACAGGGCCCAGGGGCGACAGGGCCCAGGGGCGACAGGGCCCAGGGGCGACAGGGCCCAGGGGCGACCCAAGAGCGGAGGACACAATGGAGGACTCTGCGGCATGTACCGGAGTCTGGGACGAGTCCAGGCCTCATCCTTCATAGTAAACACACAGAATGAAGGACAGACACATGGGGTCTCTTACAAACTATCTTATATTTACCCCATTTGAGCATGAGAGCTCAATGATTGGCTGCAGCGCTGCCGATGTAACGTCAGCACTGCAGACAGTAACAGACATTGGTAGCAGTGGTGTAGACTCCATGCCGGACCTGGGGAGGGCGAGAAAAGCACATGTTTTTACAAGTTACGGGTAAAAAGGGGGGGGTTCTAAAACCGCCAAACCCCTTTAAAGTCCCCAAAGTTTAAACCTTATGTATAACGGGCCCGCTGCACATTTGCGCTCATTTTTGGGTTGTGTTTATTGGCCGATGTGGATTATGTATGTCTCTGCTGTATGAAGCTTCGCCTCTTTCCTTACTACAAGTGAAGCAGCGGCTCCCCCCTCCCCCCACACGACATGACTCAGTAGTAAAACATTTCTCCGTCCTCCACCCGACTCATTCTGGAAAACCTGCAACATGTTCCAGGTCTGGGATCTGCTGTGGAAACCATCGGCGTCCTGTGACCGGATCACCACGGATCAGAGTAGAACGCGCAGAGATCCAAACTTTGCATCTAGAACGGAAACTTTTGAAACTTTTTTTTTTGATAGATTTTGGGCCTTCGTTCCTCAAGCAATTTTCTTGCATGAATATGCTTGAAAACTTGCAAAATTGCTTAACTCGTAAATTTCCAACTTTTAGCTTATTTTTTTTATAAATGGGAGTAAAATGGACAAAGGGAGCGCAGCAGTCACCATAATTACTGCCACAGAAGTGGGGGAAAACTACGACCCCAAATATCAAATATGGACGTGCACACCGCACACCCAGTAATTAATTTTGTGTGTTCTACTTAAGCCCACTCTGAATTGATACTGATGGGCAAATCTGTTTAAAGGGAACCTGCCAGCTGGCACGTGCGGCCCATGGATCGTAAATGACAGATTTAAAGGGACAGTGACAACAACAACAAAAAAAAGCACCCTACGCACTTAAAGCTTTATGCCTGTTACTATATCATGGTAGAAATACCCAGAGCGGATTGGTCACATTGAAGAGATCTATAATAATCAGAGTCCGGCTCTGGGAAAAATCCTTAAAAAAAAAAAAAAAAAAGGTCCGCCTCTACAAAAAGACTTAACAGTAATGAAAATCTCTGTGTCCTACTGAACTTTGCACCAAACAAGGCTTCAATCTCTCACCAAGGAGGCTCAGCTATAAAGTTTTATAACTGGTGAACTCGCCCCTAGTTAACTCCCGCGTAGAATGTCCTTGTATATCAGGACAGAAAAAAAAGTACTGGTTCTTGGGGGGAGAGAGGAGAACCTGAGCAGATCCTTCTCCATCCCTGGCAGCAAAGAAAGACTAGGGTGCCACGTGTGTCAGACATTTGTCTCGACTCCATCACAGTGGGCCATTTGAAAGAGGCGAATCTCCTTTTTATCACGTCGCGGTCACTCTTGATTACGGCGATCAAAGATTAACCCATCTGTGAAATATTCAATCCAACACAGAGCAAGAGATCGACGAGCCGCTGACACCCCCATAAGTATGTGGCGCTGGAGAATAAGACCCCTTCAAGGATTAATCCCTAACAAATCACCAACTACCCATAGGATAGGTGATAGTTTGCGGATTTCGGGGGCTTTGACTGTGGCTTTCCAGAATGGGGCGTGAAGCGGAGGCCTCCGCACAGCGATCACGCCGACAAATTACAGTCTACACACAAAGTATTATTTACTGCCAAGCAGATGACACCTGACCGTCACCGTGACCTCGGAAACTTTCACCAAGAGATAAATTCCTTATAGTTTACAGGATGAGATAAAGAAACATTTTACTATAAAAGTTTTACTATAAAGAGCTCAAAATAACCAAGAACCGAAAGCAAGAACTGGAGGCAAAAAGCAGCAATGGTATAGAAAGGGCACAGCCAGAGAAAGTAGCGACATGCAGAAAACGGGCACTAGGGGCGAAGAACGGCAATGGGAAAAAGAAACAGCCAGAGAAAGTGACTACATGCAGAAAACGGGCACTAGGGGAGAAGAACGGCAATGGGAAAAAGAAAAAAAGCCAGAGAAAGTAGCGACATGCAGAAAACAGGCACTAGGGGCGAAGAACGGCAATGGGAAAAAGAAAGCCAAAGAAAGTAACTACAAGAGGAAAACGGGCACTAGGGGCGAAGAACAGCAATGGTAAAAAGAAACAGCCAAAGAAAGTAACTACATGCAGAAAACGGGCACTAGGGGCGAAGAACGGCAATGGTAAAAAGAAACAGCCAAAGAAAGTAACTACATGCAGAAAACGGGCACTAGGGGCGAAGAACGGCAATGGTAAAAAGAAACAGCCAGAGAAAGTAACTACATGCAGAAAACGGGCACTAGGGGCGAAGAACGGCAATGGTAAAAAGAAACAGCCAGAGAAAGTAACTACATGCAGAAAACGGGCACTAGGGGCGAAGAACAGCAATGGTAAAAAGAAACAGCCAGAGAAAGTAACTACAAGCAGAAAACGGGCACTAGGGGCGAAGAACGGCAATGGTAAAAAGAAACAGCCAGAGAAAGTAGCGACATGCAGAAAACGGGCACTAGGGGCGAAGAACGGCAATGGTAAAAAGAAACAGCCAAAGAAAGTAACTACATGCAGAAAACGGGCACTAGGGGCGAAGAACGGCAATGGTAAAAAGAAACAGCCAGAGAAAGTAGCGACATGCAGAAAACGGGCACTAGGGGCGAAGAACGGCAATGGTAAAAAGAAACAGCCAAAGAAAGTAACTACATGCAGAAAACGGGCACTAGGGGCGAAGAACGGCAATGGTAAAAAGAAACAGCCAAAGAAAGTAACTACAAGAGGAAAACGGGCACTAGGGGCGAAGAACAGCAATGGTAAAAAGAAACAGCCAAAGAAAGTAACTACATGCAGAAAACGGGCACTAGGGGCGAAGAACGGCAATGGTAAAAAGAAACAGCCAGAGAAAGTAACTACATGCAGAAAACGGGCACTAGGGGCGAAGAACGGCAATGGTAAAAAGAAACAGCCAGAGAAAGTAACTACATGCAGAAAACGGGCACTAGGGGCGAAGAACAGCAATGGTAAAAAGAAACAGCCAGAGAAAGTAACTACAAGCAGAAAACGGGCACTAGGGGCGAAGAACGGCAATGGTAAAAAGAAACAGCCAGAGAAAGTAGCGACATGCAGAAAACGGGCACTAGGGGCGAAGAACGGCAATGGTAAAAAGAAACAGCCAAAGAAAGTAACTACATGCAGAAAACGGGCACTAGGGGCGAAGAACGGCAATGGTAAAAAGAAACAGCCAGAGAAAGTAGCGACATGCAGAAAACGGGCACTAGGGGCGAAGAACGGCAATGGTAAAAAGAAACAGCCAGAGAAAGTAGCGACATGCAGAAAACGGGCACTAGGGGCGAAGAACGGCAATGGTAAAAAGAAACAGCCAGAGAAAGTAACTACATGCAGAAAACGGGCACTAGGGGCGAAGAACAGCAATGGTAAAAAGAAACAGCCAAAGAAAGTAACTACATGCAGAAAACGGGCACTAGGGGCGAAGAACGGCAATGGTAAAAAGAAACAGCCAGAGAAAGTAGCGACATGCAGAAAACGGGCACTAGGGGCAAAGAACGGCAATGGTAAAAAGAAACAGCCAAAGAAAGTAACTACAAGCAGAAAACGGGCACTAGGGGCGAAGAACGGCAATGGTAAAAAGAAACAGCCAGAGAAAGTAACTACAAGAGGAAAATGGGCACTAGGGGCGAAGAACGGCAATGGTAATAAGAAACAGCCAGAGAAAGTAAATACAAGCAGAAAACGGGCACTAGGGGCGAAGAACGGCAATGGTAAAAAGAAACAGCCAAAGAAAGCAACTACAAGCAGAAAACGGGCACTAGGGGCGAAGAACGGCAATGGTAAAAAGAAACAGCCAGAGAAATTAACTACAAGCAGAAAATGGGCACTAGGGGCGAAGAACGGCAATGGTAAAAAGAAACAGCCAGAGAAAGTAGCGACATGCAGAAAACGGGCACTAGGGGCGAAGAACGGCAATGGTAAAAAGAAACAGCCAAAGAAAGTAACTACATGCAGAAAACGGGCACTAGGGGCGAAGAACGGCAATGGTAAAAAGAAACAGCCAAAGAAAGTAACTACAAGAGGAAAACGGGCACTAGGGGCGAAGAACAGCAATGGTAAAAAGAAACAGCCAAAGAAAGTAACTACATGCAGAAAACGGGCACTAGGGGCGAAGAACGGCAATGGTAAAAAGAAACAGCCAGAGAAAGTAACTACATGCAGAAAACGGGCACTAGGGGCGAAGACCGGCAATGGTAAAAAGAAACAGCCAGAGAAAGTAACTACATGCAGAAAACGGGCACTAGGGGCGAAGAACAGCAATGGTAAAAAGAAACAGCCAGAGAAAGTAACTACAAGCAGAAAACGGGCACTAGGGGCGAAGAACGGCAATGGTAAAAAGAAACAGCCAGAGAAAGTAGCGACATGCAGAAAACGGGCACTAGGGGCGAAGAACGGCAATGGTAAAAAGAAACAGCCAAAGAAAGTAACTACATGCAGAAAACGGGCACTAGGGGCGAAGAACGGCAATGGTAAAAAGAAACAGCCAGAGAAAGTAGCGACATGCAGAAAACGGGCACTAGGGGCGAAGAACGGCAATGGTAAAAAGAAACAGCCAGAGAAAGTAGCGACATGCAGAAAACGGGCACTAGGGGCGAAGAACGGCAATGGTAAAAAGAAACAGCCAGAGAAAGTAACTACATGCAGAAAACGGGCACTAGGGGCGAAGAACAGCAATGGTAAAAAGAAACAGCCAAAGAAAGTAACTACATGCAGAAAACGGGCACTAGGGGCGAAGAACGGCAATGGTAAAAAGAAACAGCCAGAGAAAGTAGCGACATGCAGAAAACGGGCACTAGGGGCAAAGAACGGCAATGGTAAAAAGAAACAGCCAAAGAAAGTAACTACAAGCAGAAAACGGGCACTAGGGGCGAAGAACGGCAATGGTAAAAAGAAACAGCCAGAGAAAGTAACTACAAGAGGAAAATGGGCACTAGGGGCGAAGAACGGCAATGGTAATAAGAAACAGCCAGAGAAAGTAAATACAAGCAGAAAACGGGCACTAGGGGCGAAGAACGGCAATAGTAAAAAGAAACAGCCAAAGAAAGCAACTACAAGCAGAAAACGGGCACTAGGGGCGAAGAACGGCAATGGTAAAAAGAAACAGCCAGAGAAAGTAACTACAAGCAGAAAATGGGCACTAGGGGCGAAGAACGGCAATGGCAAAAAGGCACAGCCAAAGAAAGCAACTACAAGCAGAAAACGGGCACATGGGGTGAAGAACGTCAATGGTAAAAAGAAAGCCAAAGAAAGTAACTACATGCAGAAAACGGGCACTAGGGGAGAAGAACGGCAATGGTAAAAAGAAACAACCAGGGAAAGTAATCTCGTGCCAAAAACAGGCACTAGGGGCGAAGAACAGCAATGGTAAAAGAAGGGCACTGCCCAAGAGAGTAACTATGGGGAGACCAAGGCCTAGGGGCGATGAGCACCAATGGGGCACAGCCAGGGAAAGTGACTAAGAACAGCAGGTAGGGGTGTGAGGACAAACAGCAGCAATCATATAAAAGGGGCAATTACTCTCCAAAGAAAATCGGACCAGGGATAGAGGGTGAAGAGCACCAACGACAAAACAAAGGGCACTGCCAACAGTGGAGAAAGGGAAGGAAATATGTAATAAGAGAAGCCCCTTTAACAAAGTCCAGATCCTTACAATTAATAACATGACGTCGAAAACTGACACCCAGTGCATAGACTAATGTCAGCTGAACCCACTGATATCGGTGAGTTCGGACGATGATCTCATGTGCACGGTGGCGCCATTCCAGCTGTATTGTAGTGGGACCAAGGCCGGAATACAGGACTGTCTCGCTCAAAGTTCTATACTACTTCTCTGCATTTCTGCCATTCCTCACATGCCGTGTCCCGACCTCCTCTCCATTTTCTGCACACAGAACCCGAACTTTAGATAGGAAACGGACGCCGACATGGCGGTGACCTTGGCTGTTTCCCGAGGACAGAAGGGCGCTGGGAACTGATCTGAGCTCATCAAAGACGCAAAGACCAAATCTCCCGGGATCTTTCTTACCATTTAAGGCTGTCACCACAGGGTCGCTCAAAGTGGAAGAAACATTAAAAAAGCAAAAAAAAAACAAAAAAAAATCTATTAAACAAGAAAGAAGTGGTGGGAAAAGGTAAAAATCAACATCATATGTCTCCCAGTCTCTCCAGCAAAAAAATTCCAGAACAGCCGCAGTCACGTTGTTGTACTTTTCACTTCCTGTTTAGAGTCAAACAAAAGTTCTGTTCCCGTGCAAAGGACATGTCAAAACCTCCACGATGGAGGCCGCGTCCCGGACACTTACTGGAAATAACAGTGCGAGACAAGAAAAAAAAAATTAGAGGAAGTGGACCGCTTTCCCTTCCCTTGTCTGGAAGTCAACCCACTTCACAGCTCTCCGAAAGACTTGGGCAGAGGTCATGTGACTAGGTAACATTTTTATCATGTACCAATTATTAAAAAAAAAAATACTCCCTCCCCTTTTCATTAGGGCTTCTGAATGTCTGATCACTTCATACAAAGTCATACCTGATTGTTTTGTTCCCCCCGCCAGAGATAAGTTGCCGCCAGAGGTGCGTGCCAGAAGCTTACTCCTTGAATGTGGATGAGGTGGATCAGAAAGTGCCTTTACTCAAAGACTTTTGGAAAACTTTATAAAACAAAAAACTAAAAATGTATGTATTTATGGCCTGAAAAGACAAAGCAGCAAAAAAAAAAAAAAAAAAAGGGGGGGGGGGGGGGGATGTGCCGCAACCTTACAGAAAAGGGAAAATTCGGCAGATGACTGTTTTCGATTGTGTCTCGGATGTCCCGAGATTCCTTCCCATGATATAAATCACATAATCCACTTACCACTTCTTAATTTGACAAGGAATCATTTGAGCAGCGGCGGAGCTGTAATCTCTGCTCATTAATCGCTGTAAATATACCCAAACCATGAAGGGAAAAGAAACTGAAAAAGTAGCAGAGAAAAAAGGGCTCAACAAAAATAATAAAACTCCCCAATAATGAGGCGGCGCCTGTAAAAAGCTAACTCAAAAAGCTGCAAAAAATAAAAATAAAAAATAAAAAAAAAATTGCCATACCTGACTACGACTACGGTGGAAAATTGCACAGAGGTTTTGTTTTCCTATTCTAGTGGTTGCCAATTGTGAACCCTCATTACAGAGGGGGTATTTTGGGTATTTCTCATGTTATGCACAAGTAAAAAAAAAAGTTCTTAATCCTTCAGTATATAACATATAAGATCCCTACAAAATGGAAGGAAACATTTTCTCCAACTTTATGGAAATCCCGTAAAATCAGGTTCCTTTTTCCAAGGACAGAGAATTGCTGCACAATTGATATATCCAAATTGAGTTTTTCAGTTTTTAGCGTTCTTAAAAAAGGACAAAGGAGGCGTCCGACTGGGTCTAATTGAATAGAATTCAATTGATATCACATATTAACGAGTGGCGGAAACAGCCCGGATGGTCAGCGCCGGGGGAAAGGATTACAACAGTGTGTTGGGGCCTAAGCGACCAACACAGATCCGGTGCTGATCTACAGACCTGGCTTACTTTCACAGCTGTTTTTTGTTACAATGCATCAGACATGGGCTGAGGCACTAAGCATTTTACACTGACACATGATCACCTGGAATATAACAAGGTTTCTATTGCCTGACAGCAAGCAGAAACCCAGGATATGACGGAGACTTGTGGTGTTGGTTATACGGCGATTACGCTTTTATTCTATATGACTATGTTCTCGCTACTCAGCAATTGTTTAATGGTGACCGCTTCATGCAGACAGACCTGAAAATTAACTCCTTAAAGGGGACTTGTCACTTGCCATAAATATGTACATTTTATTACCCCATGTAAATGCCGCTGTTCTCCTGAATCCGGCGATGTTTTTATTTTGTTCCTGCTCCTCTCCGTTCCTGAGATATGGCCCTATCTTACCTGTATGTAAAATTAGTCTTTTTTTACAACTGGGTGTGGTGCTCAACTCTTCGGGGGAAGTCTTTAAGACCACGCCCATCTGACTAACAAGGCTAGAATTATACACCGGTAAAATTAAAGTGCCGTATCTCAGGGACGGAGAGGCGCAGGAACAAAAGGAAAACATCGCCGGATTCAGGAGAACAGCGGCATTTACACCAGGTTAAAAAAAATCTTTACCAATTCATCTTTTTATGAAGGTTATTAAAAGACCTTATTGCACAGCACTGCATAGGAATCCTGTGCTGCCCATCTGTTTAATGGAAGCAAAGGCCGGGTCAAGACTTGACTGTGGCACATTGATGGGGGGCTGCCAAAATACTTGAGACAAAAGCAAAAAAACACCAGTGTGTAATGAGGGTCCAAAAAGGCTTGTACTTACAGAGAACCCATCAGAATTTACAGTGACTGAATGGTGCGGAGGGGGTAAATGCTCAACTTCTATGGGGTCCCGATTTTGGGCTCGCTGGGGATCCCAGGGGTCAGGTGTCCACGGATGAATATGTTATCCTCTACCCTACTATATATATTCTGCTGCCATACTGCACAGGACACAGAATGACAGGAATGTGCTCGGTAGGACACTGCGTCCTACCGGTCGCAGCAGAACATGGTGACAGCCATAACATGCGGAGGAATGCAGCATACCCCGCTAATGCAAACTGCACGTGGCAGAGCGGAAAATACCCCAACTATGCAAATAAGGGAAGACAGAACCAACACAAGAACGGAGAGACTAAAGGAACGTTAAAAATAAAAATCTGCACAAGTAAGTGATATCACTTCTCCTTTCCCGAACATTAAAGGGGAAGAGGCGACAGAGCGGCGGCATGTTCACATCGTGGCAGACACCAGCGTGGCAATAGCGGCTGTCCTCCGTCAGCGAACAGATGGGTGTGCACCATAGATTGGGGGGGTCACATGGAAATAGGGGTCCGGACCAAGATCAGGGGCTGTCAAATGCCAATTCTGATTATCAGAGAGGTGCGGAAAGAAAAAGATAATGCCGACCTGCAGTGCGAATAATACCGCCATACAGTGATCAACAGGATCTCCCCTTTACCCCGTCACCCACTGTAGATTTATCTCGCCAGTGCGAGTAATGAATGAACTACGACCTTCGATCAGGATCTCAGCCCCGCGATGAGGAATGTTGGCGCGAGGTGGACAATTCTCAGCGATGCCAGGAGAAAGTCGCACACGTATGTAGCAGAGCCGGCGGCGCCATGTCTTCTGAGCACCATACGTCATGTTTGCCTGCAGCCCCATCACTGATCACGCACAATGACACACTCGGCTCTGCTACCTCTGTGTGTGCACGGCTCAGACAGGTGATATCACCCCAGCCCGGGCATGCAGGGACCTGTAGTACCACAACAGCTGATGGGTGCAGCATTCTCAGACCCATCAAATATTTTGGGGTCAGACTGTTGGCGCCAAGTTAAGCACCGAGCATTATTTAATAGTGGGTATTCTGCAACAGTATGGGTGTCTTTTTCTGACACCGGGGACTCAGGAATATTTATTCATTTATTTTTTTCCTGGCATTTTCCAAGCTTGACCATTTTTCTTTTTTTGCTAGTCATTTCCTTTTTTCGCTTAATTTTTTTTGTTTTTTGTAATTTTTGGCTTGCACAATTTTTTTTTTTTTTTTATTAGCGATTTTTCCAGTGCCCCAAAAAGAAAAAAAAAATGATAAATGCGCAGCGTGAACATGGTGTAACAACCAAGAAGCGACTCCTGCTACACGCAGACAATCAGCACCTGCAGCTGCTTCGTGCACCAGTTTATACTGTGGGTTTTGGTTTTTTTTCTTTTGTTTCCTGCTTGAAACTTATTTTGTGTCGTGGCTTCTTTTTCACACTTGGGTTTTCTTCGCTTATAAAAGGGATGTGAGAAAAGCTTTTTTTTTTTTTTTTTAAGAGTTCCTGTGATCGGACTGGGAAACTTTGGTGAAACATGAGTGATGACATAGGCAGAACTCCATTTTCAGTATACAAATTCAGATCCGATCTTGGGCCACATGGTGGATGGTTTTGCAAATCTTTTTACAAAAGTTTGAGCCCATATCGTTATTCAAGTTGCCTTTCTTTCTCACTTTGCTCCTACCATCACCATAGACTTCAATAAGCAGCTGTAAGCTGATCCATCAGTGACCTCTCAGTTCCTCTTGTTTCTCCCAAAATACATCTATTTCAGAGTTAATGGTGAGCGTCTGCTTACAGGAGAAGTGTCTCATAAGCGGAGAAATAATCAGATATTTTACTAAGTTTCTTACATTCACGCTTATGTCAACGACCATTTAATTTCCATTTAGAAACCCACCCAATTATTAAAGAGTTTAAGCCATTCTTCCTATACTGGTATTCTCTGATAGAGCTGGTAAAAACAAGCAAGTTTGCAATTTACAGCTTATTAAAATTTGCAGTCATTCTTGAGATATTAACACTTTTTCTTTCGTCTACCGCTCGTTGCCTAGCAGCGGTGGTCGGTCTCCAAGACAACGAGCTGTAAACAAAAAAGAAAAGCGCTCATATCTCAAAAACGACTGAAAATTTTAATGCGGAATAAATTACAAAAATGTTCGATTTTACCGGCGCTATCCAACAATACCCATTTAGGAAATAGGAAAATAATCCCTTTAAGTCAATCATTACAATTCATAAAAGTTTATTTAAAAAAATGGCTCCCTTATATAAACCGTAGTCAGGTCGTTGACAAGGAAACTCATGATCTCACTTGTTATTTCCTCTGGGCACATGGAAATGTCCTGTAGGCGGTGAGTAAACGCTCCCAGCCTGGTAGAGGTTAACAGGACAGGAGTTGTAATGTTTTTGTTTGGAGGAACCGGTGTTAGGAGGCACACCCGAGTCCGCGTACGTAATGTGCTGCCATTCGGGCTCTGAGCCATTATTCCTATGATCGGGCCTGGAGGGACCGGCTAAATATAGCGGGTGGTTTCTACCCAGGCCGGCAATGAGGAGTCATTATTCACAGGCCGCACTCTGCAGCAAGATCCCGGCCGCTCTGTCAATACTTACATACATCAGACAGAAAGGAAAAGCATCGGCGGCCCTGTGCCAAGAGAGGTGGGAACCCAAACACCGCCAGTCAATTCTTCCAGGTCACAGAGAAAAGACCTGACAGTAACTAAATAAACCGTCACCAGGAAACACAGAATCCCCATTACATCAGCCGGCAAGTATCCCAGGACCGCGGCCTCTCCTTACAGGAATCGCCGAGACTCAGCAATGAATAGAGGAAAATATATAGGATTTATTCCAAAAACAGCGCCACACCTGTTCACAGGAAACGTGCGGTACTGCAACCCAATCCTATTAACTACAATGGAGCCTATAAACAGGTGTGTGGAAGAAAGCAGCCATCCGAACATGTCCAGTGCTGGCTACTATGACCAGCGAGGTGCGAAAGGAACGGCCAGTGCAGTAACCAAGGGTCACACAACACAAGGAAAGGCTCCGATTAATCATTAACTCTCCTTCAAGTGACCCAGAATAGGAGGCGGCGACACAAGCTAAGAGCAAGAGTACATAGTGACTAGCAGCAGAATAGTGAGCGCAGCTCTGGGGTATAATACAGGATGTAACTCGGGATCAGTAATGTAATGTTTGTACACAGTGACTGCACCAGCAGAATAGTGAGTGCAGCTCTGGGGTATAATACAGGATGTAACTCAGGATCAGTAATGTATGTACACAGTGACTGCACCAGCAGAATAGTGAGTGCAGCTCTGGGGTATAATACAGGATGTAACTCGGGATCAGTAATGTAATGTTTGTACACAGTGACTGCACCAGCAGAATAGTGAGTGCAGCTCTGGGGTATAATACAGGATGTAACTCAGGATCAGTAATGTATGTACACAGTGACTAGCAGCAGAATAGTGAGCGCAGCTCTGGGGTATAATACAGGATGTAACTCAGGATCAGTATAATGTACACAGTGACTGCACCAGCAGAATAGTGAGTGCAGCTCTGGGGTATAATACAGGATGTAACTCAGGATCAGTAATGTAATGTATGTACATAGTGACTGCACCAGCAGAATAGTGAGTGCAGCTCTGGGGTATAATACAGGAGGTAACTCAGGATCAGTAATGTAATGTATGTACACAGTGACTGCACCAGCAGAATAGTGAGTGCAGCTCTGGGGTATAATACAGGATGTAACTCAGGATCAGTAATGTAATGTATGTACACAGTGACTGCACCAGCAGAATAGTGAGTGCAGCTCTGGGGTATAATACAGGATGTAACTCAGGATCAATAATGTAATGTATGTACATAGTGACCAGCAGCAGAATAGTGAGTGCAGCTCTGGGGTATAATACAGGAGGTAACTCAGGATCAGTAATGTAATGTATGTACACAGTGACTGCACCAGCAGAATAGTGAGTGCAGCTCTGGGGTATAATACAGGAGGTAACTCAGGATCAGTAATGTAATTTATGTACACAGTGACTGCACCAGCAGAATAGTGAGTGCAGCTCTGGAGTATAATACAGGCTGTAACTCAGGATCAGTAATGTAATGTATGTGACTGCACCAGCAGAATAGTGAGTGCAGCTCTGGAGTAGTAGGTTTTATTCATTTACACACTGCTGTACTGTATGTGCAGAATGAAAACAAGCAGGAGACATCACAGAAGAGGGTGACAACCACTCCGCTCCCCATATTCCTGGAAGGCACCACAGATGAGCCATAGTGACAGGACACATGTACGGATGAGGTCGGGTACGAGGGGTTGGGCCTTTCTCTTGTACCCGCCGGCCATCATACATTTGCCTCCATCCTGCCTGTAGTGCAGCCGGACAGCAGAGGACCCTGCACTTTCCCTAGTGGCCCCCAGAGGACGAGGCATCACAGTAACGTCCATCTGAGGTTGTGGGTGATAACGTTTCCATCATTATGACAATCTGCTGCCAAACACAACCCCCCATCATCATTTCATCTTCCACATCGGCATCTCTCGTATTTCATGAGCCCTTTCCTCCTGTCGGCACCTCGTCTGTGCGGCCCCTGTAGATCCGCGCACCGAGCAGGAAATTGGCTTAATGGCTCCTAAATCGATTTATCCTACAAACGGCGATGGCGAGACGGACAGATATGGAGCGGTCATTGATCGCTGCGGTGGCCGCAGGGAACGCTCATTACACCCGTCATGTCTGGGATACAGGGGTTACGGGAAGGGAACTGACACCGCTGTCCAATGCTACACAATATTAGGGTTCTCCTCCGGGTCGCTGCCATATGTCCGTGCTCACATCGCAAAACTCAGTTCCTAGGTTACCGGCCATCACTGCAGTCTGTCAGAGGTGGCCGATTTCATATGCAAGGAGCGCACTGTCAATCATCTGCAGCATGCCGCCCCCACCCACACCAGTAAGCAGGAAGTCAGGAGGCAGAGGAGCGGTGCGCTCCAGAGAACACAATGAGAGAACCCCTTATAAAAGGGATATTCTGGCCTCACTCACTAATGTGCCGGGAGGTAATCTGGGACAGGCGACGCCATGTCTACCGATACCTGTGGCGACCAGTTATCTTGCACCCGTCCCTGCCATTAGAGCACAAAAGCCGCCGACCGTGCAAGTGTAGAAGACGAGACGTCAGCGGCATCACTCTCCTCCCATGTGGAAGTGAGCTGAGCTGGACTATCCCTTTAAGAGAAGTGAACGGTAATACTTCCTTATATAGTTAGTGAACTGAATTCTCACCATATAGTGAGCCAAGTTTAGGTACTGTAAGGACCCCTCCAACAGGAGTGCATGATGGGAGGAAGCTAGGACAGACAGCACTAGCCCTTTAATGCCAGTCATTGCATTTAAAGGGATTTTGTCCCAGTGACTCCAAAACCTCTCTCCCCAAACTACAAAAATGTGCGATTCCTAGGATGCAACTCTTCTCTCTGAACTCCCTGCTGGACCCCCGAGCACCAGGACCCCTCAAGCCCCGGAACCCCTAAGCCCAGAAGGAGTCCAGGATGCCTCATTAGCATACAAAGCATCTACCATTTGTAACATTACTAGAGGGGGAGACGAGTTCCAGGATTTTCATCCCCGGAGCCGGTTTCCTTCCAGATTATGTTCGTGCAGAGACGTTTCTCATGCTCACATTTTGTTTCTAAAGCCAATTTCTTAAAAATGAAAAACAAACTTGAAAATGACTCACGTGTAAGAGACGAGAAAACTTCTGGTAAAGCCGAGCAAATATAACCCTGTGCCAGTCCTGGCATGCTCGAGGCACACGGGTTATTGCAGGCATTTACAGGTATGCAAAATAGCATCAAGTGAGAGGATACAAAGATTGCATAGATAGCAGCAGCAGAATAGCGAGTGCGGCTCCGGAGCATACAGGATTAATAATGTATGTACAGCAGAATAGTGAGCGCAGCTCTGGAGTATAATACAGGATGTAACTCAGGATCAGTAATGTAATGTATGTACACAGTGACTGCACCAGCAGAATAGTGAGCGTAGCTCTGGAGTATAATACAGGATGTAACTCAGGATCAGTAATGTAATGTATGTACACAGTGACTACACCAGCAGAATAGTGAGTGCAGCTCTGGGGTATAATACAGGATGTAACTCAGGATCAGTAATGTAATGTATGTACACAGTGACTGCACCAGCAGAATAGTGAGTGCAGCTCTGGGGTATAATACAGGATGTAACTCAGGATCAGTAATGTAATGTATGTACACAGTGACTACACCAGCAGAATAGTGAGTGCAGCTCTGGGGTATAATACAGGATGTAACTCAGGATCAGTAATGTAATGTATGTACACAGTGACTGCACCAGCAGAATAGTGAGTGCAGCTCTGGGGTATAATACAGGATGTAACTCAGGATCAGTAATGTAATGTATGTACACAGTGACTGCACCAGCAGAATAGTGAGTGCAGCTCTGGAGTATAATACAGGATGTAACTCAGGATCAGTAATGTAATGTATGTACACAGTGACTGCACCAGCAGAATAGTGAGTGCAGTTCTGGAGTATAATACAGGATGTAACTCAGGATCAGTAATGTAATGTATGTACACAGTGACTGCACCAGCAGAATAGTGAGTGCAGCTCTGGGGTATAATACAGGATGTAACTCAGGATCAGTAATGTAATGTATGTACACAGTGACTGCACCAGCAGAATAGTGAGTGCAGCTCTGGGGTATAATACAGGATGTAACTCCGGATCAGTAATGTAATGTATGTACACAGTGACTGCACCAGCAGAATAGTGAGTGCAGTTCTGGAGTATAATACAGGATGTAACTCAGGATCAGTAAAGTATTTGCTATGTGACCCACACGTTTCTGTACTCCATGTCTAATCGGACCCTGCACCATTGTGCACACCGTGGCCCTCGGCTTTGACCCTTTGTGCTGGGATAAAACTAGAATTTAAGTTCCATTTTCCAGCTTATAACTTTGCCCTTTTCGGCTGCAGCCATTTCCTGATCTAGACAGAAGGAATTATTAAAAAGGGAAGCAGGATATTCCCGCACTGACTGTCCAAACAGAACCAGAGCAGATAAACACGAGACGCCCCGACAGGACTGGAGCTATTATTCCTGAACGCCAGAGACATCATCTACCACATTAATAATTCACGACTGTAGATTAAATACCTAATAGACTGCGGCACAATCATGTACGGGCCGCAGTGATGGAGGGCAATGAATATACTTATATACTACCAGACCAAACCATGGTCAGGCCTTCCTTCACCTCATTTCACATTATATGGAGCAAAATAATCCCTATAAGTTGAGAGTATTTGAACATCTATTAAATTACTTGTACTCCGGAGCTGCACTCACAATTCTGCTGATGGAGTTACTTTGTACAATGCCTGGTGTTAAGCTGCGTTTTCTCAGAATGCATCACTGCAGTACATGATCCTTAATATTCCGAGTCCCCGGGTCTCATCCCCTCCGGAGAGCGGCACTTCAGAGACGTAAAGTCACGTCGGACTAATCACAGTCATTGTGCGGCTTAACTGGAAATCTGATGATAATTACAGGAATCGTCAGGTTTTAATTGCTGTCATCGTCTGATGAGCTGCTCTGAACTCATCACTATAAAATCAATTAGCCATCAAATACACAACTCCAGGAACCGACCGGACTTGAGACACTTACAGAAAAACTAACCAAAAAGTTTGTTCCCAGCAACACATTCATAAGTACACCGGCCTCATGGGTTAAGTCCAACCCTCTCCTGTTCTTTCCGTTTCCCCAAATTATAAGGGCCGGAACCATTGAATGCAAAATTATGGGCCACATACAACCTGTGTCGAAGCTTTGGCATCATGGACCTCGAGGGTCCCAAAAGTCATTGGGTGGCTCGAGGATTAATAGGAAACACTATAGTATCTAGGGGGCATAAAGAAACTCTGAGATGTATCCTGCTCCTGGGTTGGGTCCAGCTCTGCATCTCCCAGATTATCCAAAATTTTAAGACAATGCTAAATAAAGGGCCACATACAACATGTGCCGGAGGTTCAGCATCATGGACCTCGAGGGTCCCACAAACATTATAGGAAACACAGTAGTTTCCCGGTGGCACAAAGAAACTCTGATGTATCAAGCTGTAACCAGCTGGGTATTATCTGGCGGCATTATACATTTTTTTTGTAAATATAACAGCTGAAAATGAAGAACGAGGAAATGAAAAAAAGATCAGATTGTGTAAACTTCCCTTTCGGGTTTCCTCAGCCCCTTTTATGACAGCTCAGACGCAGCAGACAGTTCCAAGATAGTCCTCAGTAATTCTGCCCCGGGGAGGAGGCGTGATGTAAGACTCCAGTAATTAAGTGACGACTTATTACTGACGGATCATTACATACAATAATAGATCAAGAGATGGCGGGGCAATAAATAGTCCTATGGGGTAAGTCCGGCCTCTGCGTCCTGGGCTTGGGGACACGGTCGACTGCTTTTCGATATTTTGGAAAGACGTTATCACCAATCCATTCCAGATAGTAAGGGATCGACCCTCCATGGCGCTGATGGAGAGGGAGCCGGGTTCAGGTCCGATGACTCCGAGGCCCATCGCCCTTCAACCCAGAATACCCCTTTTACAATATTTGTGGTGCAAAGGGGCAGAGCAGAGGGCTTTTCGTTCATCCTCTTTTCTTACAATATCGGGGCAGGATTTTTCTTAAAAAAACGGGAGGTGGAAGGAAAAAAAAAAATATAGAAAAACTGCCCCTTATGGATGTATAATATACACTTCCCTGGGGGTCCAGGGTGGTGCCGCCAGTTCCCTGCCTTCATATGAAGGTGTGTTCCGAATATTTCTACGGCAGCGCACGACTACGTCACATTAATATCCGGCATTCGGCTGACATAAGACGACCGAGCCCGGCCCGAGCCCCTGGACTTGTAATCCCCGAGGTGCTGACATTGCTGCCGCACTGAATAGTCGACACCAAGGTTTACTAGAGAGATGAAGAAAAAAAAAAAAGGGAAAGAAAAAAAGGGAAAGAAAAAAAGGGAAAGAAAAAAAGGGAAAGAAAAAAAGGGAAAGAAAAAAAGGGAAAGAAAAAAAGGGAAAGAAAAAAAGGGAAAGAAAAAAAGGGAAAGAAAAAAAGGGAAAGAAAAAAAGGGAAAGAAAAAAAGGGAAAGAAAAAAAGGGAAAGAAAAAAAGGGAAAGAAAAAAAGGGAAAGAAAAAAAGGGAAAGAAAAAAAGGGAAAGAAAAAAAGGGAAAGAAAAAAAGGGAAAGAAAAAAAGGGAAAGAAAAAAAGGGAAAGAAAAAAAGGGAAAGAAAAAAAGGGAAAGAAAAAAAGGGAAAGAAAAAAAGGGAAAGAAAAAAAGGGAAAGAAAAAAAGGGAAAGAAAAAAAGGGAAAGAAAAAAAGGGAAAGAAAAAAAGGGAAAGAAAAAAAGGGAAAGAAAAAAAGGGAAAGAAAAAAAGGGAAAGAAAAAAAGGGAAAGAAAAAAAGGGAAAGAAAAAAAGGGAAAGAAAAAAAGGGAAAGAAAAAAAGGGAAAGAAAAAAAGGGAAAGAAAAAAAGGGAAAGAAAAAAAGGGAAAGAAAAAAAGGGAAAGAAAAAAAGGGAAAGAAAAAAAGGGAAAGAAAAAAAGGGAAAGAAAAAAAGGGAAAGAAAAAAAGGGAAAGAAAAAAAGGGAAAGAAAAAAAGGGAAAGAAAAAAAGGGAAAGAAAAAAAGGGAAAGAAAAAAAGGGAAAGAAAAAAAGGGAAAGAAAAAAAGGGAAAGAAAAAAAGGGAAAGAAAAAAAGGGAAAGAAAAAAAGGGAAAGAAAAAAAGGGAAAGAAAAAAAGGGAAAGAAAAAAAGGGAAAGAAAAAAAGGGAAAGAAAAAAAGGGAAAGAAAAAAAGGGAAAGAAAAAAAGGGAAAGAAAAAAAGGGAAAGAAAAAAAGGGAAAGAAAAAAAGGGAAAGAAAAAAAGGGAAAGAAAAAAAGGGAAAGAAAAAAAGGGAAAGAAAAAAAGGGAAAGAAAAAAGGGAAAGAAAAAAAGGGAAAGAAAAAAAGGGAAAGAAAAAAAGGGAAAGAAAAAAAGGGAAAGAAAAAAAGGGAAAGAAAAAAAGGGAAAGAAAAAAAGGGAAAGAAAAAAAGGGAAAGAAAAAAAGGGAAAGAAAAAAAGGGAAAGAAAAAAAGGGAAAGAAAAAAAGGGAAAGAAAAAAAGGGAAAGAAAAAAGGGAAAGAAAAAAAGGGAAAGAAAAAAAGGGAAAGAAAAAAAGGGAAAGAAAAAAAGGGAAAGAATAAAAGGGAAAGAATAAAAGGGAAAGAATAAAAGGGAAAGAAAAAAAGGGAAAGAAAAAAAGGGAAAGAAAAAAAGGGAAAGAAAAAAAGGGAAAGAAAAAAAGGGAAAGAAAAAAAGGGAAAGAAAAAAAGGGAAGAAAAAAAGGAAAAAGAAAAAGGAAAGAAAAAAGGAAAGAAAAAAAGGAAAAAAAAGGAAAGAAAAAAGAAGGAAAAAAAGGTAAGGAAAGAAAATAGGTAAGGAAAGAGGAAAAAAAATGGAAGAAAAAGGAAAGAAAGAAAAAGAAGGAAAGAAAAAAAAAAAAAAAAAGAAGCCAGGATGGGAACATGGAAAATACATTAGGCGCAGTAAGGCCATAAAGCCTAATAAGGCCTCGCTCTTCTGCTGTGGATTTCCATAGGGAGAACTGGGGTTTCCAAGGACACGTGAGCAGGATACCGCCATATGGTTCACGTTATAGGCAGGGACCGTGGATTTCACAAAAAAAGGAAACGCGGCCGTGTAGTATTAATAGAGCAAAAGAGAAAAGTGTAATGTATATACTGTATATACAAGTGCAGGGGAAAGGAAAAGCTCTGGGATGAGAACCGCGTGCAGCACGACGGTGCAGACATTCCACATCTGCAGTGAATAAACGCCGGCAGCTCTCCAGCCAAACGCATCCAACGGTGACCAGTTTCCCGACAACTGCAACGTGTGCCGCTAGTTCCAGGCGTAAACCTCCGACGCGGTTAATGCAGCCTTAAGGGGGTCCTCCGCCGCCTTTTATTTCTGCATCGGGGGGTGTGGAGGTTGTTGTGTCGCTGCCAGCAGGTATCGTGAACCTACACATTCATTACGGGCTCAGACGAAGCTGCGCCACTCGGTGCTTGTTGAGGATAGCGGCGTACATGAAACGCGTCAGCGGAGCAACGTCATCAGCGCCTCCTAATGAATAATATAGAAGGATGATACCGGCTGGGGACGTAACGGCGTCGCTTGATGTGAAGGCGACAGGCAGAGGGAAAAAAACAGTAAGAGAGGTCATCCTGTTAAAGGCATTGTCTACAAGGTAAGATCCATTTAATGACCATTCTAGTAAAATAGAGTTCTAGAGCTGGATTTGGGCGTCACCGTTCCCAGCACCGGGAGGGTAGAGACATAGGTTGCCGGTGGTGCGGCCACATGTCAGTACCAGCTGACGCATTTCACACCTGCTTTCAGAGCCCCGCTGCAGCCAAGGAGAAACACTATAATACCGCCTCAGCCGCTCCCTGCAAGACACAGAACCGCTCTGCACCATTTCCCATTTCCTGTCTTCTGTGGGGGGGGGGGGGGAAGAGGTTTCTCGCAAATAAAAAAAAGAATGTGTCAGAAAAGGTATAAACTTTATTTCAGTAGAGACGGCTGGACTGGAAAGGAGCGGCAGGACACCGGCACAAGGTCGGCCAGTAGAAGACTTTCACAGGATTTATGACCCCCTTTTACCATAACAGTTACTTTTATGACCCATGAACACATGACGGGTTCACATGCTCCATCTGCAATCAATGTCTGCAGCCGGGACTATGTGTGATATGTCTGATGTGGGCAGAAAGGATAAGCAGCGTGGGGCACTACAAGCCTCAGCATACCTGCTATGAATGGCGATCAGGGCAGCAAGCGATGGAAGCTACACAGATGTGATGCGAGGGAACAATTTACGTTATTGGGGATGGAACTTCTGTTTTGCCCTGAAATCTCGGCTTGCTGGGCCACTGAACACTCTGGAGGCAGCAGAGCGCAGGAGGCGGGCAGAGCGCAGGAGGCGGGCAGAGCGCAGGAAGCGGGCAGAGCGCAGGAGGCGGGCAGAGCGCAGGAGGCGGGCAGAGCGCAGGAGGCGGGCAGAGCGCAGGAGGCTGGCAGAGACCAGGAGGCTGGCAGAGACCAGGAGGCGGGCAGAGACCAGGCGGCAGAGCGCAGGAGGCGGGCAGAGCGCAGGAGGCGGGCAGAGACCAGGCGGCGGGCAGAGCGCAGGAGGCGGGCAGAGACCAGGCGGCGGGCAGAGTGCAGGAGGAGGCAGAGACCAGGCGGCAGAGCGCAGGAGGCGGCAGAGACCAGGCGTCCAGTGCGCAGGAGGAGGCAGTGCGCAGGAGGAGGCAGAGCGCAGGAGGAGGCAGAGCGCAGGAGGAAGCAGAGCGCAGGAGGAGGCAGAGCGCAGGAGGAGGCAGAGCGCAGGAGGAGGCAGAGCGCAGGAGGAGGCAGAGACCAGGCGGCGGCAGAGCGCAGGAGGCGGGCAGAGCGCAGGAGGAGGCAGAGACCAGGAGGAGGCAGAGACCAGGAGGAGGCAGAGACCAGGAGGAGGCAGAGACCAGGAGGAGGCAGAGACCAAGAGGAGGCAGAGACCAAGAGGAGGCAGAGACCAGGAGGAGGCAGAGACCAGGCGGCCAGTGCGCAGGAGGCAGGCAGAGCGCAGGAGGCAGAGACCAGGAGGAGGCAGAGACCAGGAGGAGGCAGAGACCAGGAGGAGGCAGAGACCAGGAGGAGGCAGAGACCAGGAGGAGGCAGAGACCAGGAGGAGGCAGAGACCAGGAGGAGGCAGAGACCAGGAGGAGGCAGAGACCAGGAGGAGGCAGAGACCAGGAGGAGGCAGAGACCAGGAGGAGGCAGAGACCAGGAGGCAGCAGAGACCAGGCGGCCAGTGAGCAGGAGGCGGCAGAGACCAGGCGGCAGAGCGCAGGAGACGGGCAGGGTGCAGGAGGTGGGCAGAGCGCAGGAGGAGGCAGAGCGCAGGAGGTGGGCAGAGCGCAGGAGGTGGGCAGAGCGCAGGAGGTGGGCAGAGCGCAGGAGGTGGGCAGAGCGCAGGAGGTGGGCAGAGCGCAGGAGGTGGGCAGAGACCAGGCGGCCAGTGCGCAGGAGGCGGCAGAGACCAGGCGGCCAGTGCGCAGGAGGCGGGCAGAACGCAGGAGGCGGGCAGAGCGCAGGAGGCGGGCAGAGCGCAGGAGGCGGGCAGAGCGCAGGAGGCGGGCAGAGCGCAGGAGACATATCTGCCAATTGGGGTGTATCTGTCAACTTTTATCTTTAGTGTATAGGAGCCGTCAGGTCACATTTTCCAGCTCTGACACTCTCCCTAATAATGATGCTCGTTACTCATCGCGCCGTTGGTTCCTTTCTTTGTTGCTCAATCCCTAATTAAGAGAAAAAATGTGAAAAATGCAGTTTCTTGTTTTGTTTTTTTTTCTCCTATTTTCACAAGTCCGGGCCATAAATCACACTAAACAAGGTTAGGGAACTGCCTGCCTTTCCTTGAGTACAGCTTTATTTTCCTGACTTGCACACATTTTGCAGTTCCTGCAGGGATTGCCTTCTCCCTATGGTGGGGGCAAAGGGCGGCCCGCGGCGGCAAAAGGGCGGACCGCTGCAGTCAGTGAACTCAACAACTTTACCTAAGTTGATGGAGCCGATTGGCTGCAGCGTTGTTGATATGCCGTCAGCACTGCAGACAATGACACTGGCAGCGGGGACCCAGCACCGGACCCAGGGACAGAGAGTAAAGGACATCTTGCTTTTATTCTTGGGACAGGAGTTTGCTCAAACCGAAAAATTCTTGTAAAATTAACTGTGAAGAAAGAAAACATGGAGGAAAGGAGCGAGACGTGAAGCAGAGTTCCGCACACGGCCATACTTCCTCATCCATGGGGCTCCCTCACACGTCTTATGGCTGCAGACTCAGGTCAGACCTTGGTCTATACTGAACTGGAGGAGAACATTCACGGTGAGACCCACAGGGGCCAGGACCTGCAGCAGGGATAAGGACAAGGATGCGCAGTGATGAAGATAAGCCCTAAGGAAAGGGGAACGCCGCAGTCATGGCCGCTTCTGTACCAGGCGGCTACCTGGACCCATTACAGCAGACTTACTATTCAAATTGAGCAAGAATTGGATTTTAGACACTTTTTACCGCCCACTTGACAAGGAGTGGCTAAAGTAGAAAGATGGGGCTTAAAATGTGAAATATTGAGTCATAATTTCAGTAAATGATGCGGACCTGCAACACCAGGCAAATTGGCATGAATGAAAAAAAAAAAAAAAGTCCTTTATTTTCCAACCCTAAACGAGCGCCCCTTGTCTAGGTGGGTGAAGCCCCCCTTTAAACAAGAATTGTACATCTGGTTCCACAGTAAATCAATGGTTATGACTTCCCCAGAATACTACTGAACATTCCTGCTCTGCAGATCCCCTGTAAGATCTCCAAAAATGCCGGAGTCTGGCTTCATACCCGACCCACAGCTGAAAAACTGCGGTTTTGTGCCTGGAATACTGCAAGTCTCGCTGCTCATCCCCTCCGCTCGGTCATTAAACGTGACGTGCGGCCCCCTCGGCTACAGCAAATATTTCAGTCATGTTACTTGGCTGATACAAACCAGCTGGAAAAAAAAAAAGAAAAAAAAAAGGGGGCTTCATATAACCCCCCTCACACAAGACAACTACTAGAAGTGCAATTACTCTGCTAGAATTACCTGTCATATACTGAGGAGTAAGTAGGTTATAAACAGTCACTTACTGAGACAAACATATTTGGGAAACTTAAAACTGGGTGAGGAACAGCCAAGCTCTACTACAAAGGTGAGGTTGTGGAAGACAGTTTCAGGTCACAGATTGTGCACCAAGGCAAGACTGAGCAGAGCAACTAGACACAGGGTAGTTATACTGCATCAGCCAGGCGTCTCCCAGGCAAAGATTTCACAGCAGATTGGGGTTTCAAGATTTGCTGATCAAGCTTTTTTGAAGAAGCACCAAGAAGTAATCAAAGGTGAGGACCGTAGACGCAGCGGTTTGACAAGGAACAAAAACGAAAAACATATCATGATTATTTCTCTTAGAAATTGGACGATTTCCAGCAGTGGCATCAGCTCAGAACTGGCAGCAACAAGTCGGACCGAGGTGCACCAATCTACTGTCCAGAGAAGTCTGGCCAGAAGTGGTCCTCATAGAAGAACTGTGGCCATAAGGCAGACGTACATGGAAACAAGGACAAGTGACTCAACTATGTACGAAAATATAGGAACAGGGGTGAAAAAAAAAAAAAAAGGGTGATTAAGAACGAGGAGTCATGGAAGTGATGACATGGCCCCCGCAGTGCCCTGATCTCATCATCAAGTCCCTCTATGGGGTCACATGAGACAGAAGGATCCGCACAAGCCTCATACACAGAAGATCTGGACGATGGAGGCGACGGGCGGTCAACAGATATGGACGATGGAGGCAACGGGCAGTAACCAGATACGGACGATGGAGGAGATGGGTGGTAACCAGATACAGACGATGGAGGCGATGGGCGGTCACCAGATACAGACGATGGAGGCGATGGGCGGTCACCAGATACGGACGATGGAGGAGATGGGTGGTCACCAGATACGGACAATGTAGGTGACAGGTGGTCATGAGATAGGTACTGATGGAGGCGACGGGTGGTCACCAGATACGGACGATGGAGGCGATGGGCGGTCACCAGATACGGACGATGGAGGGTCATTAGATAGGTACTGATGATGGAGGCGATGGGTGGTCACCACATACTGATGATGGAGGCGACGGGCGGTCACCAGATACTGATGGAATTTAGATTTCTCTTCTGTTCATTCAATTTGCATTTTAATTGTTTAAAATAAACTATTAACATTTTCTATTTGAGACTTTTTTTTTTTTTTACTTGTTTACATTTTTCCTGCGTATACCAGATGCCGGGTAGCAGTCAGCGCCCTGGTCCGGCCATCACACTCCTCGGCTGCTGTCGGTCGCTGACGCTTACATTGACTCGTTACTGTTTAAGCAGAAATTCTCCTTGAGTCAGCGATTTCCCAAAACGGCAACAAACAGGCCGAGCTTGTTTGTGCATTAAAGAGCCCTATTGTGTCAGGGCAGAAAAATGCAGGACGGACCTCAGGAGGATTCTGTGACAAAGCGCTTTTTTAAAGCCACAAACGAGGAAAACAGAATTCATGTGCAATGTGCCTGCCATAGGGAAGCAACGATGGGGACTAATTTACAACACGTGTTAATCATTGCCGCTATATGACCGTACGAGTCAGAATATAGAGGGACAATCTACAGGAAAAGTTCAGTAAATAAATAAATTACTGATCCAGAGTTATATCCTGTATTATACTCCAGAGCTGCACTCACTATTCTGCTGGTGCAGTCACTGTGTACATACATTACATTACTGATCCTGAGTTACCTCCTGTATTATATTCCAGAGCTGCACTCACTATTCTGCTGGTGCAGTCACTGTGTACATACATTACATTACTGACCCTGAGTTACATCCTGTATTATACTCCAGAGCTGCACTCACTATTCTGCTGGTGCAGTCACTGTGTACATACATTACATTACTGATCCTGAGTTACCTCCTGTATTATACCCCAGAGCTGCACTCACTATTCTGCTGGTGCAGTCACTGTGTACATACATTACATTACTGATCCTGAGTTACCTCCTGTATTATACCCCAGAGCTGCACTCACTATTCTGCTGGTGCAGTCACTGTGTACATACATTACTGATCCTGAGTTATATCCTGTATTATACCCCAGAGCTGCACTCACTATTCTGCTGGTGCAGTCACTGTGTACATACATTACATTACTGATCCTGAGTTACATCCTGTATAATACCCCAGAGCTGCACTCACTATTCTGCTGGTGCAGTCACTGTGTACACACATTACTGATCCTGAGTTACATCCTGTATTATACCCCAGAGCTGCACTCACTATTCTGCTGGTGCAGTCACTGTGTACATACATTACATTACTGATCCTGAGTTACATCCTGTATAATACCCCAGAGCTGCACTCACTATTCTGCTGGTGCAGTCACTGTGTACACACATTACTGATCCTGAGTTACATCCTGTATTATACCCCAGAGCTGCACTCACTATTCTGCTGGTGCAGTCACTGTGTACATACATTACTGATCCTGAGTTACATCCTGTATTATACCCAGAGCTGCACTCACTATTCTGCTGGTGCAGTCACTGTGTACATACATTACTGATCCTGAGTTACCTCCTGTATTATACTCCAGAGCTGCACTCACTATTCTGCTGGTGCAGTCACTGTGTACATACATTACAATACTGATCCTGAATTACATCCTGTATTATACTCCAGAGCTGCACTCACTATTCTGCTGGTGCAGTCACTGTGTACATACATTACATTACTGATCCTGAGTTACATCCTGTATAATACCCCAGAGCTGCACTCACTATTCTGCTGGTGCAGTCACTGTGTACACACATTACTGATCCTGAGTTACATCCTGTATTATACCCCAGAGCTGCACTCACTATTCTGCTGGCGCAGTCACTGTGTACATACATTACTGATCCTGAGTTACATCCTGTATTATACTCCAGAGCTGCACTCACTATTCTGCTGGTGCAGTCACTGTGTACATACATTACATTACTGATCCTGCGTTACATCCTGTATTATACCCCAGAGCTGCACTCACTATTCTGCTGGTGCAGTCACTGTGTACATACATTACATTACTGATCCTGAGTTACCTCCTGTATTATACTCCAGAGCTGCACTCACTATTCTGCTGGTGCAGTCACTGTGTACATACATTACATTACTGATCCTGCGTTACATCCTGTATTATACTCCAGAGCTCCACTCACTATTCTGCTGGTGCAGTCACTGTGTACATACATTACATTACTGATCCTGAGCTACATCCTGGATTATACTCCAGAGCTGCACTCACTATTCTGCTGGTGCAGTCACTGTGTACATACATTACATTACTGATCCTGAGCTACATCCTGGATTATACTCCAGAGCTGCACTCACTATTCTGCTGGTGCAGTCACTGTGTACATACATTACATTACTGATCCTGAGTTACATCCTGTATAATACCCCAGAGCTGCACTCACTATTCTGCTGGTGCAGTCACTGTGTACACACATTACATTACTGATCCTGAGTTACATCCTGTATAATACCCCAGAGCTGCACTCACTATTCTGCTGGTGCAGTCACTGTGTACACACATTACTGATCCTGAGTTACATCCTGTATTATACCCCAGAGCTGCACTCACTATTCTGCTGGTGCAGTCACTGTGTACATACATTACTGATCCTGAGTTACCTCCTGTATTATACTCCAGAGCTGCACTCACTATTCTGCTGGTGCAGTCACTGTGTACATACATTACAATACTGATCCTGAATTACATCCTGTATTATACCCCAGAGCTGCACTCACTATTCTGCTGGCGCAGTCACTGTGTACATACATTACATTGCTGATCCTGAGTTACATCCTGTATTATACCCCAGAGCTGCACTCACTATTCTGCTGGTGCAGTCACTGTGTACATACATTACATTACTGATCCTGAGTTACATCCTGTATAATACCCCAGAGCTGCACTCACTATTCTGCTGGTGCAGTCACTGTGTACACACATTACTGATCCTGAGTTACATCCTGTATTATACCCCAGAGCTGCACTCACTATTCTGCTGGTGCAGTCACTGTGTACATACATTACATTACTGATCCTGCGTTACATCCTGTATTATACCCCAGAGCTGCACTCACTATTCTGCTGGTGCAGTCACTGTGTACATACATTACATTACTGATCCTGAGTTACCTCCTGTATTATACTCCAGAGCTGCACTCACTATTCTGCTGGTGCAGTCACTGTGTACATACATTACATTACTGATCCTGCGTTACATCCTGTATTATACTCCAGAGCTCCACTCACTATTCTGCTGGTGCAGTCACTGTGTACACACATTACATGACTGATCCTGCGTTACATCCTGTATTATACCCCAGAGCTGCACTCACTATTCTGCTGGTGCAGTCACTGTGTACATACATTACATTACTGATCCTGAGCTACATCCTGGATTATACTCCAGAGCTGCACTCACTATTCTGCTGGTGCAGTCACTGTGGACATACATTACATTACTGATCCTGAGCTACATCCTGGATTATACTCCGGAGATGCACTCACTATTCTGCTGGTGCAGTCACTGTGTACATACATTACATTACTGATCCTGAGTTACATCCTGTATTATACTCCAGAGCTGCACTCACTATTCTGCTGGTGCAGTCACTGTGTACATACATTACATTACTGATCCTGAGTTACATCCTGTATTATACTCCAGAGCTGCACTCACTATTCTGCTGGTGCAGTCACTGTGTACATACATTACATTACTGATCCTGAGCTACATCCTGGATTATACTCCAGAGCTGCACTCACTATATAATGGATTAATATCCGTACAGATCACCCTGGTGTCACCTGATGACGTCATTCTATGCTATCACACTGTGACGAACCTCCAGCTGTGTGCTCAGTGCCGTTACAGATCCCCTAATCTTCTCCAACGACAGAGCAGGATTTCGTGTTATTAGATGACAGACGAGATGTTCTGGGTTTGACGCGTTTCCCTGTTGAGCGAGTTTCTATGTGACGAGTTCTCACATGGCTGCAGCATTAGTCACGTCCCACTGCTTCTCATGGGCCCCAGAGAAGCTGCGATATCTGTTACAGACCCCAACATTGGCCATCACTAACCCCCAATAACCCCAGAACCTCCTCATATATATCACACAGAGTCCAACTGCATTTTTTGCCCTAATTTGCACAAAATAGTCTCATTTTTGCACCATTTTGTTATAAAAAAGAAACAAAACAGCATCACAAGACTTTCCAATTATCCCTGTTTTTCAGGAAAAAAATGGACCTCAGATTTGGGACACAGAAATCCTGTTTGCCCCCAGGTCACGCCCTAATGAACATAACCCCTAGGCTGTAGAGATGAGTGAATCGATTCTTGGACCCTGGATCACTGCCCACTGTGGTGGTCTGTGGCCCCCTGACCAGAGCCCTATAAACTGCCCCCGGCCTACTGGAATCACAGCGCCTCTTCCGATTTGGCAGGACCTATTTATGAGAAGAGGCGCCAGAGATGGCACCAGGCAAGTAACTGGCGGCCACCAACACTCACGCAGGGTCTCGCTCAGCTCTACAGGGGGCGCAATCACACTTCAAAGTCCTGATTGAGGACCCATTTTGGGGTGCCCTCAATGCCAATGTGCCCCCGTGTACCTCAGCGAGCCTTCAGAATTAGATGCACCAGCCCATGATCTCCATCTGTGGTCAGTCCATGGTTCTATTCACGAGGACAGTGTGACACAAGGTGTAATACCGGACACAGACAAGAGGGGCGCTGTTTTGGCCATGAAAGCAGACCCATTCTTCCTGTTCATATCGTCATCATGGCTTCCGTCCAGCACATGGAGAACACTGATTTGTGCCGGAGGCATGCAGGGATGTTCTTCCTGATGAAATCAAAGTGATCACAGACGTGTTGGACCAAGTGGAGATCCATGACCCAATGGTGATCCCAACATGTCCTCTTGCTTTTAACCCTGGCAGTAAGTGTCTAGTTTCCCTGCAGCGCCCCCACAGGAGACATTAAGCATTGCATTGAGATTAATAGGAATATCTATGTAACACAGGACTTTAGGGAAGCAGGGTGGCAGCCCATGATCATTTCCGTCTTCGGATCTTTTCTTCCCCCACATTCGTTATCACTTCCAACTCCCGAGGACACGTAACAAGCCACCAGCCACATGTGTTATATCAAACAGCGCAGCCATCGGCTCATCTGCCCTCCAGGGGCGTTCCCATGTGCCGGCCACATTGAGTGACGCGAGAGGGGAAGGAAGAATCCGGCACCGGACACGGGGGATTGCACCCTATAAGTCTCCCCCATAGTTTGCTCACTTTGGAATCAAAACTTTTGCAAACTTTTAGTTTCGACAACCATTTCATGATCTCCGATCACTGTCAGAATAAGAACAACCATTCCTAATCTGATGGGGGGCATCACCATGGGGGGCTGACGTCCTCTGGGTGACAACAAGAAGGTTTCCAATCACTGACAGCAAGCACAGATCTTACATTAGTAGGAACACTTCCTCCAGACCGTGCTGTTTGGCATTCGGGGACATGCATGTGTTCTCACATTGTGTGACAAGTCTGCTGACGGTGCGGTTATACTTAGCAGACACAGCCCTTCTCCAATTTCTTGGGACAGCCATGATTGAGGACTGATCCACAAACGTCTCTGAAATTAAAGGGGTTGTCTGGCACTGCAGGCTTCCTCAATAGGACGCCCACAACCTGCCGACCATGCACAGATCCCCAAGCCCTAATCCGACCCGAGACCCTGATTTCACCCCCCACACTAAGGGGGAAGGAGAGAATATAGAGGTTACAATCAAACATGTATCACCACCAGTCAAATGCATTGTCACCAATACACCAAGTGCCAGATTAGTGGGGTCCCAGCAATCACCAGACATAAAGCAGCAGTCAACTAAGTCCAACACTCTCTCTCCAGCCATAGACTTTGAATAAAGAGTTAACTCCTAGAACTCGGATCCCTTATATTCACCATTTATCACCCAAAAATTACAAGAATTACACCAATCAGAGGGTTCCAAATCTGCTTTCAATAAAAGAACAACTCTCCCCAAAACATCAGGACTTGATGACGATGGTCCCATATAAATCACCAGAAAAGACGTATGAGAGACGCCCAGCAAATTATTAATGGGGAAGGAATTTTAAGCATCCTGGTGATGGCAGCGTCATCTGGGTGCAGACAGGGTTAATCCGAGCAGCCGCCCTTAGCTATATATACTATACTAGATGGTGGCCCGAATCTAACGCATCGGGTATTCTAGAATATGTATGTATGTATATAACACAGCCCGCGCAGTACGTCACACAGCCCGCGCAGTACATGACACAGCCCGCGCAGTACATGACACAGCCCGCGCAGTACATGACACAGCCCGCGCAGTACATGACACAGCCCGCGCAGTACATGACACAGCCCGCGCAGTACATGACACAGCCCGCGCAGTACATGACACAGCCCGCGCAGTACATGACACAGCCCGCGCAGTACATGACACAGCCCGCGCAGTACATGACACAGCCCGCGCAGTACATGACACAGCCCGCGCAGTACATGACACAGCCCGCGCAGTACATGACACAGCCCGCGCAGTACATGACACAGCCCGCGCAGTACATGACACAGCCCGCGCAGTACATGACACAGCCCGCGCAGTACATGACACAGCCCGCGCAGTACATGACACAGCCCGCGCAGTACATGACACAGCCCGCGCAGTACATGACACAGCCCGCGCAGTACATGACACAGCCCGCGCAGTACATGACACAGCCCGCGCAGTACATGACACAGCCCGCGCAGTACATGACACAGCCCGCGCAGTACATAACACAGCCCGCGCAGTACATAACACAGCCCGCGCAGTACATAACACAGCCCGCGCAGTACATAACACAGCCCGCGCAGTACATAACACAGCCCGCGCAGTACATAACACAGCCCGCGCAGTACATAACACAGCCCGCGCAGTACATAACACAGCCCGCGCAGTACATAACACAGCCCGCGCAGTACATAACACAGCCCGCGCAGTACATAACACAGCCCGCGCAGTACATAACACAGCCCGCGCAGTACATAACACAGCCCGCGCAGTACATAACACAGCCCGCGCAGTACATAACACAGCCCGCGCAGTACATAACACAGCCCGCGCAGTACATAACACAGCCCGCGCAGTACATAACACAGCCCGCGCAGTACATAACACAGCCCGCGCAGTACATAACACAGCCCGCGCAGTACATAACACAGCCCGCGCAGTACATAACACAGCCCGCGCAGTACATAACACAGCCCGCGCAGTACATAACACAGCCCGCGCAGTACATAACACAGCCCGCGCAGTACATAACACAGCCCGCGCAGTACATAACACAGCCCGCGCAGTACATAACACAGCCCGCGCAGTACATAACACAGCCCGCGCAGTACATAACACAGCCCGCGCAGTACATAACACAGCCCGCGCAGTACATAACACAGCCCGCGCAGTACATAACACAGCCCGCGCAGTACATAACACAGCCCTCGCAGTACATAACACAGCCCATGCAGTATATAACACAGCCCACGCAGTATATAGTAGTGTGGGCACCATATCCCTGTTAAAAAAAAAAAATTAAAATAAAAAAATAGTTATATACTCACCCTCCGGCGTCCAGCGAAGCTGTGCCGATGCGCGCAATGCTGCCGCCAGCTTCCGTTCCCAGTGATGCATTGCGAAATTACCCAGATGACTTAGAGGTCTCACGAGACCGCTAAGTCATCTGTGAAGTTTCGCAATGCATCTCTGGGAACGGAAGCTGGCGGCAACATCGCGCGCATCGGTGGACGTCCGAAGGTGAGAATAGCACGATTTTTTTATTTCTTTTTATTATTTTTAACATTATATGTTTTTACTATTGATGCTGCATAGGCAGCATCAATAGTAAAAAGATGGTCACAGGGCTAATAGCAGCGTTAACAGAGTGCGTTACACCGCGGTCCGTTAACGCTGCCATTAACCCAGTGAGCGCTGGCTGGAGAGGAGTATGGAGTGGGCACTGACTGGACGGAAGTAGGGAGGGGCAGACAGACAGACGGAAGTACCCCTTAGGCAATTATATAGATACAGGGTGCAGTACATGCAGGCCCTTCCTAAAGAAAGCTGACAGTCCATGGGCCAGATATAAACCGACCCACACAAATTCCACCCGGGCCGAGCTAAATACGTCGGCTCCATGGCATTCACAAACCCCTGATTTGAAGGGGATTTCATAGGCAGGAGGAGGTTCACAGGGGTCCGACAAGGACGCAGGACCAGGGACCCGCAAATCATTTAAGTCAACTCTAACCCCTGAAAATCACATGATGCAAGGCAGCGATAAGCGGAATCCCCTTTAAAGGCGATGGCTCAGCTTTCCAGTCTTGTCCGTTTTCAGGAAATTCCTGCAATTCTGCAAAATGGCTTCTCAGAACTCTGCTGTACTGCTCCTCCAGGAAACGGGTGAAGAAACCATTTCGCTGTCAGTGGGATTTTCTTCCTGTTTTACACGGTCCGGTCAGTGCTGGCAGCATCCGATTGTGAAAGAACAAGTCCCTCCGTTACCGTGACCGAGAACAACCGATTGTCACATTTATAGCAGAACCAAACAGCCGGGAACTTACAGGAAAAAATGCCCCTAAATTGTAACATAAAGGGAAATACGAGAGCAGTGGTGAAAGTGACTGATACATTGTGTCCGGAGACTCCGCACTCAGAGCCGATACATTGTAGCCGGCGACCAGGGCAGCGCTGGGCCGCTCACACCGCGGGGTCACCTGCCGCTACACCTGGAGAGAAACCGACTGAAATACTCCGAAAAGGCCGCGACGTATCCCCCCATACAGGCAGGCAGGGGGCACATCCCCAATACGGCCCCATTATAAAATAATGCCGACCGCACGTTCTGCTGTATATGAGCCTCAATGGGAGAACTGTACTGAAAAAGCAACTGCAGCAAACCCTCAGCTGTGAGACGCAATCAGCAGCGAACCCCACAATATTGTCAAGAAGTGACTGAGAAGAACAATGTAATGGAGACCCCCGATCTGCCCTGTGCAGCCCCCATAACTGCTGCCCCACCACAGCCACCCCAACCTGCCGCCATGACCACTGCCACTCAACAATCCTCCAAATTCAGCCACCGCGATGGTGACAGCAAATCCAATGCACCAGGCTGACCACTGCAACACCACAGCTGACCCAGTGCCACCGCCATGTCCACCACCATACACCAGTCCTCCCAGTGCAGCCGCCGCATACCAGTCCTCCCAACACAACCGCTGCCACGCACCAGTCCTCCCAGAGCTGCCGTCCTGACCGCTGCCACACACCAGTCCTCCCAGTGCTGCCGACACAATTGCTGCCACTCATCAGTCCTCCCAGTGCTACCGACACAACCGCTGCCACTCATCAGTCCTTCCAGTGCTGCAGTCCTGACCGCTGCCACTCATCAGTCCTCCCAGTGCTACCACCACAACCGCTGCCACACACCAGTCCTCCTCCCAGAGCTGCCGTCCTGTCCGCTGCCACACACCAGTCCTGCCCGCTGCCACACACCAGTCCTGCCGTCCTGACCGCTGCCACACACCAGTCCTTCCAGTGCTGCCTCCACAACTGCTACCACTCACCAGTCTTCCCAGGTATTGGTCCAGTGGGATCCATGGACTTTGGAGCGTGCATCCCAGTCATCTGAGTGCTGTCGGTTGTTGCTTTTTTACACGCTGTCACTCACCAGTCCTCCCAAGTGCTGCCGTCCTGATCGCGGCCACACACCAGTCCTCCCAACACAACCGCTGCCACACACCAGTCCTCCTCCCAGTGCTGCCGCCACGACCGCTGCCACACACCAGTCCTCCTCCCAGTGCTGCCGCCACGACCGCTACCACACACCAGTCCTCCTCCCAGTGCTGCCGTCCTGACCGCTGCCACACACCAGTCCTCCCAGTGCTGCCGTCCTGACCGCTGCCACACACCAGTCCTCCCAGTGCTGCCGTCCTGACCGCTGCCACACACCAGTCCTCCCAGTGCTGCCGTCCTGACCGCTGCCACACACCAGTCCTCCCAGTGCTGCCGCCACGACCGCTGCCACACACCAGTCCTGCCCGCTGCCACACACCAGTCCTGCCGTCCTGACCGCTGCCACACACCAGTCCTTCCAGTGCTGCCTCCACAACTGCTACCACTCACCAGTCTTCCCAGGTATTGGTCCAGTGGGATCCATGGACTTTGGAGCGTGCATCCCAGTCATCTGAGTGCTGTCGGTTGTTGCTTTTTTACACGCTGTCACTCACCAGTCCTCCCAAGTGCTGCCGTCCTGATCGCGGCCACACACCAGTCCTCCCGACACAACCGCTGCCACACACCAGTCCTCCTCCCAGTGCTGCCGCCACGACCGCTGCCACACACCAGTCCTCCTCCCAGTGCTGCCGCCACGACCGCTGCTACACACCAGTCCTCCTCCCAGTGCTGCCGCCACGACCGCTACCACACACCAGTCCTCCTCCCAGTGCTGCCGTCCTGACCGCTGCCACACACCAGTCCTCCCAGTGCTGCCGTCCTGACCGCTGCCACACACCAGTCCTCCCAGTGCTGCCGTCCTGACCGCTGCCACACACCAGTCCTCCCAGTGCTGCCGTCCTGACCGCTGCCACACACCAGTCCTCCCAGTGCTGCCGCCACGACCGCTGCCACACACCAGTCCTCCCAGTGCTGCCGCCACGACCGCTGCCACACACCAGTCCTCCCAGTGCTGCCGCCATGACCGCTACCACACACCAGCCCTCCCAGTGCTGCCACACACCAGTCCTCCCAGTGCTGCCGCTACGACCACTGCCACACACCAGTCCTCCCAGTGCTGCCGTCCTGACCGCTGCTACACACCAGTCCTCCCAGTGCTGCCATCCTGACCGCTGCCACACACCAGTCCTCCCAGTGCTGCCGCCACGACCGCTGCCACACACCAGTCCTCCCAGTGCTGCTGCCACGACCGCTGCCACACACCAGTCCTCCCAGTGCTGCCGACACACACCAGTCTTCCCAATGCTGCTGCTACGACCACTGCCACACACCAGTCCTCCCAGTGCTGCCACACACCAGTCCTCCCAGTGCTGCCGTCCTGACCGCTGCTACACACCAGTCCTCCCAGTGCTGCCATCCTG
Source organism: Ranitomeya variabilis (assembly GCF_051348905.1). Lineage (NCBI taxonomy): Eukaryota > Metazoa > Chordata > Amphibia > Anura > Dendrobatidae > Ranitomeya > Ranitomeya variabilis. Next base: position 23,010,883 of record NC_135238.1, read on the forward strand.
ACCGCTGCCACACACCAGTCCTCCCAGTGCTGCTGCCACGACCGCTGCTACACACCAGTCCTCCCAGTGCTGCTGCCACGACCGCTGCCACACACCAGTCCTCCCAGTGCTGCCGACACACACCAGTCTTCCCAATGCTGCTGACACACACCACTGCCACGCACCAGTCCTCCCAGTGCTGCTGCCACGACCGCTGCGACACACCAGTCCTCCAAGTGCTGCCATCCTGACCGCTGCCACACACCAGTCCTCCTCCCAGTGCTGCCACCACGACCGCTGCCACACACCAGTCCTCCCAGTGCTGCCATCCTGACCGCTGCCACACACCAGTCCTCCCAGTGCTGCTGTTCTGACCACTGCCACACACCAGTCCTCCCAGTGCTGCTGCCACGACCGCTGCCACACACCAGTCCTCCCAGTGCTGCCGCCACGACCGCTGCCACACACCACTCCTCCCAGTGCTGCCGTCCTGACCGCTGCCACACACCAGTCCTCCCAGTGCTGCCGTCCTGACCGCTGCCACACACCACTCCTCCCAGTGCTGCCGTCCTGACCGCTGCCACACACCACTCCTCCCAGTGCTGCCATCCTGACCGCTGCCACACACCAGTCCTCCCAGTGCTGCTATCCTGACCGCTGCCACACACCAGTCCTCCCAGTGCTGCTGCCACGACCGCTGCCACACACCAGTCCTCCCAGTGCTGCTGTCCTGACCGCTGCCACTCACCAGTCCTCCCAGTGCTGCCGCTCCACAGAAATATATAACTTGAGTCGGGTACAAAAAAGTTATGAAATGGCGCAAAAGTCTGTGACAACCGACAGTGACTACGGTTCCTATGGTTACAGGGGGCACAGACACAGCACTATGTATACCGGGCAGAGCCCCTGTGGCCCCCGGGGCCCTCAGCCTCGCTCACCTTCCCACGGTCTGGTTGGCCAGCAGCCTCATGCGGTTGAACTGTTTCTTCATGGCGTCCTCCGCTGTCGTCCTCGTCCCACAGAAAACAAGCGACTTCCCGGAGCTCGGACTAATCCATAGGGGCCGGTAATGCGGGAAGAGCCCGGGAGGCCCCGACACAGCGCGCACAGCCCGGGCTCCGACTGCAGAGAGGCGCCGCCCCGCACACACGGCGCCCCCGCCCGGTGCCGCCTCCGCCCAGTGCCGCCTCCTCCCCAGCACCCTGCTCCTCCTCCCCAGCACCCCGCTCCTCCTCCGCTGAGACTAGTAGTACTACTACTCCCATCTGTCACACTCCGCTGGGGGTTGTAGCTGCTTCTCGCCCCCAGAGCTGACCCTCAGCCTCAGCCCTGACTCTCCTTCCATTCTCCCCCACATCTGGGCTCCTTCTTCTTGTTGTTGTTGTTGTTTTTCCCCAGTTGTGACTCTCACCTTTCATTTCACCATAATGTACAAAAAAAAATCCAAATGGGACGAAAAAGTAAAAAAAAATTCCCTCCGCCATTGTTTTCTGGGTTTTATTCTTACGCCGTTCATTTTGTCTTTTATCATCGTAACATTATTATATTGAGGTGGACAGACCTGGTGAGGGCACGGAGATGGCGGCTTTTATCCATGGTGAGATGGCGGTTTTATCCGCACTGAGATGGCGGTTTTATCCGCTCTGAGATGGCGGTTTTATCCGCTCTGAGATGGCGGTTTTATCCACTCTGAGATGGCGGTTTTATCTGCTCTGAGATGTCGGTTTTATCCACTCTGAGATGGCGGTTTTATCCGCTCTGAGATGGCGGTTTTATCCACTCTGAGATGGCGGTTTTATCCACTCTGAGATGGCGGTTTTATCTGCTCTGAGATGGCGGTTTTATCCACTCTGAGATGGCGGTTTTATCTGCTCTGAGATGTCGGTTTTATCCACTCTGAGATGGCGGTTTTATCCGCTCTGAGATGGCGGTTTTATCTGTGCTGAGATGGCAGTTTTATCCGCTCTGAGATGGCGGTTTTATCCGCTCTGAGATGGCGGTTTTATCCACTCTGAGATGGCGGTTTTATCTGCTCTGAGATGGCGGTTTTATCCACACTGAGTTGGCGGTTTTATCTGTGCTGAGATGGCAGTTTTATCCGCTCTGAGATGGCGGTTTTATCTGCTCTGAGATGGCGGTTTTATCTGCTCTGAGATGGCGGTTTTATCCACACTGAGGTGGCAGTTTTATCCGCACTGAGGTGGCGGTTTTATCTGTGCTGAGATGGCGGTTTTATCTGCTCTGAGATGGCGGTTTTATCTGTGCTGAGATGGCGGTTTTATCTGCTCTGAGATGGCGGTTTTATCCGCTCTGAGATGGCGGTTTTATCCGCACTGAGGTGGCAGTTTTATCTGCTCTGAGATGGCGGTTTTATCCGCACTGAGATGGCGGTTTTATCTGCGCTGAAATGGCGGTTTTATCCGCTCTGAGATGGTGGTTTTATCCGCTCTGAGTTGGCGGTTTTATCTGTGCTGAGATGGCAGTTTTATCCACACTGAGATGGCGGTTTTATCCGCACTGAGATGGCGGTTTTATCCGCACTGAGATGGCGGTTTTATCTGCGCTGAAATGGCTGTTTTATCCGCTCTGAGATGGCGGTTTTATCCACTCTGAGATGGCGGTTTTATCCACACTGAGGTGGCAGTTTTATCCGCACTGAGGTGGCGGTTTTATCTGTGCTGAGATGGCGGTTTTATCTGCTCTGAGATGGCGGTTTTATCTGTGCTGAGATGGCGGTTTTATCTGCTCTGAGATGGCGGTTTTATCCGCTCTGAGATGGCGGTTTTATCCGCACTGAGGTGGCAGTTTTATCTGCTCTGAGATGGCGGTTTTATCCGCACTGAGATGGCGGTTTTATCTGCGCTGAAATGGCGGTTTTATCCGCTCTGAGATGGTGGTTTTATCCGCTCTGAGTTGGCGGTTTTATCTGTGCTGAGATGGCAGTTTTATCCACACTGAGATGGCGGTTTTATCCGCACTGAGATGGCGGTTTTATCCGCACTGAGATGGCGGTTTTATCTGCGCTGAAATGGCTGTTTTATCCGCTCTGAGATGGCGGTTTTATCCACTCTGAGATGGCGGTTTTATCCGCTCTGAGATGGCGGTTTTATCCGCTCTGAGATGGCGGTTTTATCCGCTCTGAGATGGCGGTTTTATCCACTCTGAGATGGCGGTTTTATCTGCTCTGAGATGTCGGTTTTATCCACTCTGAGATGGCGGTTTTATCCGCTCTGAGATGGCGGTTTTATCCACTCTGAGATGGCGGTTTTATCCACTCTGAGATGGCGGTTTTATCTGCTCTGAGATGGCGGTTTTATCCACTCTGAGATGGCGGTTTTATCTGCTCTGAGATGTCGGTTTTATCTGCTCTGAGATGGCGGTTTTATCCACTCTGAGATGGCGGTTTTATCCGCTCTGAGATGGCGGTTTTATCCACTCTGAGATGGCGGTTTTATCCACTCTGAGATGGCGGTTTTATCTGCTCTGAGATGGCGGTTTTATCCACTCTGAGATGGCGGTTTTATCCACTCTGAGATGGCGGTTTTATCTGCTCTGAGATGGCGGTTTTATCCACTCTGAGATGGCGGTTTTATCCGCTCTGAGATGGCGGTTTTATCTGTGCTGAGATGGCAGTTTTATCCGCTCTGAGATGGCGGTTTTATCCGCTCTGAGATGGCGGTTTTATCCACTCTGAGATGGCGGTTTTATCTGCTCTGAGATGGCGGTTTTATCCACACTGAGTTGGCGGTTTTATCTGTGCTGAGATGGCAGTTTTATCCGCTCTGAGATGGCGGTTTTATCTGCTCTGAGATGGCGGTTTTATCTGCTCTGAGATGGCGGTTTTATCCACACTGAGGTGGCAGTTTTATCCGCACTGAGGTGGCGGTTTTATCTGTGCTGAGATGGCGGTTTTATCTGCTCTGAGATGGCGGTTTTATCTGTGCTGAGATGGCGGTTTTATCTGCTCTGAGATGGCGGTTTTATCCGCTCTGAGATGGCGGTTTTATCCGCACTGAGGTGGCAGTTTTATCTGCTCTGAGATGGCGGTTTTATCCACACTGAGGTGGCGGTTTTATCCGCTCTGAGATGGCGGTTTTATCCGCTCTGAGATGGCGGTTTTATCCGAACTGAGGTGGCGGTTTTATCTGTGCTGAGATGGCGGTTTTATCTGCACTGAGGTGGCGGTTTTATCTGCTCTGAGATGGCGGTTTTATCCGCAGAGGTGGCGGTTTTATCTGTGCTGAGATGGCGGTTTTATCTGCTCTGAGATGGCGGTTTTATCTGCTCTGAGATGGCGGTTTTATCCGCACTGAGGTGGCGGTTTTATCTGCTCTGAGATGGCGGTTTTATCCGCACTGAGGTGGCGGTTTTATCCGCTCTGAGATGGCGGTTTTATCCGCTCTGAGATGGCGGTTTTATCCGCACTGAGGTGGCGGTTTTATCTGTGCTGAGATGGCGGTTTTATCTGCACTGAGGTGGCGGTTTTATCTGCTCTGAGATGGCGGTTTTATCCGCAGAGGTGGCGGTTTTATCTGTGCTGAGATGGCGGTTTTATCTGCTCTGAGATGGCGGTTTTATCCGCTCTGAGATGGCGGTTTTATCCATGATGAGATGGCGGTTTTATCCGCGCTGAGATGACGGTTTTATCCGCTCTGAGATGGCGGTTTTATCCATGGTGAGATGGCGGTTTTATCCGCGCTGAGATGGCGGTTTTATTCGTATCCTCTTGGGTTACGTCTGATGTTTTCATTGCTTTTTATTGCATTTTTTATGGGAGGAATCGGCCATTCCGGTGTTTCGATCATTGACGCTCACCGAGTAATTTTATACTCCGTAGATTGAACGCTTGCGGATGCAGCGACACCAAATATATATATATTTTTTTAAAATAAAAAGGCGGGTGATTTAATAGTTTTTTTTATTTCTTTTTTATTTAAAAAATAATTATATTTTTTTAAGCGATTTATATTATATCCTGCAATAATATATTATAGATCCGAGCAAAAAAACAGATTGGCGGGACCCTAGTTCAGCAGCCACACTAGTAGTCAGTGACTACCAACCTGCCGCCACCCACAGCCCCTGTAGCCCCCTGCAATGATGACGTTGCACCGGACCTGCCAATCAGAAGACGTGCAGGCTCTGTTCCGATCTGGCGGCCATGGACTACCAATTTTTTTTTCATAAGGCCTTGTTCACACGATCATTTCCTGCGGATTTTTCAGGTCCTGATTTGTGAAAACCGCAGTGCAAAACCTGCGGTGGTTTTCACTGCGGTTTTCAGTCCTTTTTCTTCTGCGGATTCCACTGCGGGTTTCCAGCTGCTTTTTCCTATTGGTGCAGGTGGAAAACAGCAGCGGAATCCGCAGAAAGAATTGACATGGTACTTCTTTTTTTCCGCAGAAAATCAGCGCGGATTTTCTGGCGGAAAAAAGGATCGTGGGAACAGCGGGTTTTTTTTTCCATTGGGTAACATTGTACTGTACCCTGCATGGAAAAAGGATGCGGATCCGCAGCTGCAAATCCGCTGCGGATCCGCAGTAAAAACCGCATCGTGTGAACATAGCCTAAAGGTAATCTATCACCAGGTTTTGTACCCCATGTGAGGTGCAGAGACCCTGATTCCAGCGATGTATCACTTATTGAGCACATACTGTTTTCTCTGCTGCTGATCTAGCAGAGCTCTGAATGCTGAGCCCTATGTAACCCCGCCCACATGACTGATCAGCAGTTTTTGCGTGCTCTGCCAAACTGCATGGGTCTCGGCTGTCGGACCCTCATAATCAGTAACTTATCACCAATCCCGTGCATAGATGACAACTTTTTTTTTGCACTGGACAACCCCTTTAAGGCTCGTAAATGGCCATTAGGAGGCAATGGTCGGTCTTTATGTAAGGAGGAGATATTATTTTTCTCTTTTTTGTCCAGGCGGTGCGTTACGTATCCTGGGAATCAGCCTAATAACAGGGTGTAGCCATATCTGATATGACTGATGTGTTATCACGGTGAGACATCGGACTGTTTTTGTATCGTCGCGTGGCATTACGTGGGTTAATACTCAATTATCAGTCACGGGATTATGAGCCGGCTCTGCCCGCCGCCATTACCCGGTCTCATGCCTCCTGGCTCATCTGAGGCTCTGGTACGCCATGCTTTACACTGCAGCTTTGCTTTTAGCTCCACAGGAAGTCAATGCATGGAGAGATTTCCAAATAAGACGTCTTTAGGTACCGCGATGGAGGAGACTTGAGGCTGGGGTGACTCGGCGGCGCAAAACGGCTGCAAATACTCATCGCCAATGAGGCTACGAGACAGCGGTGACTGCGGATGGTCTTTGGTCGCCCCATTGGGGGCTGCACATGACTGCGACATGCCGAATGGGGGCGACCTGCGGCCTCATATCCAAAATGGCTGTGACTGATTCCATATAGACCTGCGCCATTGCCATCTTTGTGCCGCCATATAGTCCTAGCCTGGAAATTAGGAGGTGATGAGTGGTCAAACCTGCAGCTCCGCAACATAAGGAGGCCCTAGGTAGGAAAATCGGGGTGCTATAGACACCGCAGAATTGTACGGGGTTTCTATCAACTTACGTCATCGCGCTGCGTAATTCTTGATGGAAACCCAGAACGTCGGGACAAACCCGTATCTGTCCTCAAAAGTCCATGTGTTATTACACAGAGCCCTTGGGTGATGCACAGGGGCAGATTTGGGATTGCACCGGACCCTAGTGGCGCGACTTAAAGGGGTGGTCTGGGAATATTGCATTGAAGGCCTATACTTAGGATAGGTCATCAATATTTATCGATGGGGGTGCGACACCAGACGACGACCAGGAGTGCTCAGTTACTGTATGTAGCTGCACGGCTCTGCTACCTGTATGGAGGCTGATTAATACCCTATTGCTTAACATAGGAGCAAATGTGCAGAACCCAGCCGTGGCCACCATACAGGTGACAAAGCTGCGGAGATCCACAGCTGAGCACTTCTGGTAGCGGGATCAGCTGTCGTACCCCTACACGTCAGATCCTAAGGATAGGCCATCAATGTAAAGGATAGGCCATCAATGTAAAATTCCCAAACAGCAATATACATATACTGTATGTGCTAAGGTTCCCTTAACATGACTTAAGTAGTGTCACTTCACATAAGGAATATATAGATGCAGATATGGGTTATCAGAGCCAATGTTATATCTTTGCCATGTGTTTGGCATCCAACTGAAAAGGACATCAAGAGGTGGAGTATTGGTAGAAGTGACCTGTCATCCAGCTGAAAAGGACATCAAAGGGTGGAGTATTGGTAGAAGTGACCAGTCATCCAGCTGAAAAGGACATCAAGAGGTGGAGTATTGGTAGAAGTGACCGGTCATCCAGCTGAAAAGGACATCAAGGGGTGGACCATTGTGAGAAGAAACTTGCCATTCAATTGAAAAGCACATTAAGGGGTGGAGCAAGGTGAAAAGAGACATTTCATCCAACTGAAAGGACATTGTAGGGTGGAGCATTGCAAGAAAAGACTAAAAAGGATATTAAGAGGTGGAGCGTTGTAAGAAAAGACTGTCTTTCAGCTGAAAAGGACATTGAGGGGCGGAGCGCTGTTCCAGCTTTGATGGAAATAAAGCACATATAGGAGGAGTCCTGCTCTACCTGTCCGAGACTAGGGTATCTTTAATCATCCTTCCAGTCCAGGGCATGTAGTTACAGCTCAGTGCGGCACTGTGTGCTCCCCACCATGACTACATTAGTTAAAGGGTTACTTCCCTTCTTCATGAATAGAGATGGTCGGATAGACCTCGTAAATACAACCAATTTTGCAATTTACTGCTTATTAAAATTTCCAGCCGTTCTTGAGTTATTTACACTTTTATTTTGTTTACACCTCGTTGCCTTGGAGACCGACCACTGCTACTAGACAGCAAAACATGCTCAGTGCTTAAATTCTTTTCTACTGAGCTTATAAGAAATGTTTTGAAGCTGGTGGGGATCCCTGGATCATGCTGTGACCTCCTAATTCTGGACAGTGCTTTCAAGTTAGGCAGCAGAGGTGGTCGGTCACCAAGGCAACAAGCTGTAAACAAAAGAAAAAAATGTTAATATCTCAAGAACGTCTGCAAATTTTAACAAGCAGTAAATTGCAATAATGCTTGCTTTTACGAGCTCTATCCAACAATACCCATCTATGACGATGGTGAATAACTAATGAATGAAGCACGTTTTATTTCCACCGTGCAGAGCGGTAATAGACACCTGTCATCTCCAGGATTACTCATATACCTTTAACTGCCTCCCATTTAGCCTCATTGTGTAGGTCATTGATGCCATGTTACCTGGAAAGTGCAGCGCAGGACATTGTGGGAATGCTAGAAATGTGGGGGTTGACCAGGGCTTGCTGGGAGTTGTAGTATTGCTACAGCTGTAGAGCTGGAGGCTGTTAGGGCTTGCTGGGAGTTGTAGTTTATTTTAACAGAAACAAAGACACAGGTGTTAGGGCTTGCTGGGAGTTGTAGTTTTGCAACAACTATAGAACCACAGGTGTCAGGGCTTGCTGGGAGTTGTAGCTTTGCAACAGCCATAGAGCTACATGTGTCCGGGCTTGCTGGGAGTTGTAGTTTTGCAACAGCTATAGACCACAGGCATAAGCGCTTGCTGGGAGTTGTAGTTCTTCAACTGCTTTATAACTATAAGGCTATCCTCACATCTGCATCATATTAACCCCAACCCAAGGAGGGGCCTGTGATATGGAAGACACAAGGGACGGCCGACAGACCCTACTGACTGGTAATAGGGCACGGAAATATCATTTTATGTGGAGAACACTGAATATGATGGAATCTGTATCTGAGCCTCAACAATGTGAACAGAACCTATAAAAGAACTAAGACTGTGCTGCCACCTGCTGGTAACTTCTCAGAAAGCACCATAAGAAATAAGAGACAAGTGGGAAGGTTCACCATCCAACATCTGTAAAATGTCAGATGTGGGGTTGTCCAGAGTTAGAAAATAGCTGTTTACAAAAAAAAAAAAAGGAATAACGCCACACCTGTGCGCAGGCTCAATCTGGTATTACAAGTCAGCCCTATTCATTTCCATAGAGCTGAGCTGTTTTTCTAATCGTAAAGATGAATGACATATTCTATGTAGCTGCAGTGTGGCCGATGGAAGTCTATGGGTATCGCAACATGGAGTCTGTGGGTCCCTTACAGGGATTTGAATCTCCGATCACTTGTACAATACTGTAATATTACCAATACTCTGTGCACCGCAGCCACAAACATGGCAGACAGGGGACCTTGAGTAGCCCCCTTGCTGCCGTAACCATGCTATTGGCTCCCTTCACTTACATTGCTGGACTCAGGGGCGATGGGTGTCATCGTGCATGATATCTCTCATTTCCAAATTCTTAAATGCCGCGGTCACAATTGACACTGGCCTCTAAGAGGTTAAACTGCTGAGAACGGAGCCGGCGGTACACAATGGCCGTGTGACTGCAGGGACCTGACGAGACCGAGCACACGTGGAGTAACACATAGCAAAAAATCCATAGAAACATTGTCCCAAAGTACAGATGTATTAATATAAGCAATAATCAGACATTAATTATAAAGATAAAAACAAAAGTGGAGCCGGAAAACTCAGATCTATATTTATAATTGATATTTATTATATTTTTGGGGCAAAATGAACAGAATTTTTCAGGAAGGAGAAGTCATTGACCACTTTCCCAAATCAAAAATGGCCTCCGCCCTTCTTGACCTCCAAGGTTAAAGCAGCCAGCTCAGCCAATAGGATTGCACTTTGGGACACGGTCTGGTCGCTAACGGTTGACAATAGATTGTATTGGTCATTGATAAAAATAATAAAAAATAAGGCCCTTGTCACATACAGTACAGACCAAAAGTTTGGACACACCTTCTCATTTAAAGATTTTTCTGTATTTTCATGACTATGAAAATTGTACATTCACACTGAAGGCATCAAAACTATGAATTAACACATGTGGAATTATATACTTAACGAAAAAGTGTGAAACAACTGAAATTATGTCTTATATTCTAGGTTCTTCAAAGTAGCCACCTTTTGCTTTGATGATTGCTTTGCACACTCTTGGTATTCTCTTGATGAGCTTCAAGAGGTAGTCACCGGGAATGGTTTTCACTTCACAGGTGTGCCCTGTCAGGTTTAATAAGTGGGATTTCTTGCCTTATAAATGGGGTTGGGACCATCGGTTGTGTTGTGCAGAAGTCTGGTGGATACACAGCTGATAGTCCTACTGAATAGACTGTTAGAATTTGTATTATGGCAGCAAAAAAGCAGCGAAGTAAAGAAAAACGAGTGGCCATCATTACTTTAAGAAATGAAGGTCAGTCAGTCTGAAAAATTGGGAAAACTGTGAAAGTGTCCCCAAGTGCAGTAGCAAAAACCATCAAGTGCTACAAAGAAACTGGCTCACATGAGGACCGCCCCAGGAAAGGAAGACCAAGAGTCACCTCTGCTTCTGAGGATAAGATTATCCGAGTCACCAGCCTCAGAAATCGCAGGTTAACAGCAGCTCAGATTAGAGACCAGGTCAATGCCACACAGAGTTCTAGCAGCAGACACATCTCTACAACAACTGTTAAGAGGAGACTTTGTGCAGCAGGCCTTCATGGTAAAATAGCTGCTAGGAAACCACTGCTAAGGACAGGCAACAAGCAGAAGAGACTTGTTTGGGCTAAAGAACACAAGGAATGGACATTAGACCAGTGGAAATCTGTGCTTTGGTCTGATGAGTCCAAATTTGAGATCTTTGGTTCCAACCACCGTGTCTTTGTGCGACGCAGAAAAGGTGAACGGATGGACTCTACATGCCTGGTTCCCACCGTGAAGCATGGAGGAGGAGGTGTGATGGTGTGGGGGGGCTTGGCTGGTGACACTGTTGGGGATTTATTCAAAATTGAAGGCATACTGAACCAGCATGGCTACCACAGCATCTTGCAGCGGCATGCTATTCCATCCGGTTTGTTAGTTGGACCATCATTTATTTTTCAACAGGACAATGGCCCCAAACACACCTCCAGGCTGTGTAAGGGCTATTTGACCAAGAAGGAGAGTGATGGGGTGCTACGCCAGATGACCTGGCCTCCACAGTCACCAGACCTGAACCCAATCGAGATGATTTGGGGTGAGCTGGACCGCAGAGTGAAGGCAAAAGGGCCAACAAGTGCTAAGCATCTCTGGGAACTCCTTCAAGATTGTTGGAAGACCATTCCCGGTGACTACCTCTTGAAGCTCATCAAGAGAATGCCAAGAGTGTGCAAAGCAGTCATCAAAGCAAAAGGTGGCTACTTTGAAGAACCTAGAATATAAGACATAATTTCAGTTGTTTCACACTTTTTTGTTAAGTATATAATTCCACATGTGTTAATTCATAGTTTTGATGCCTTCAGTGTGAATGTACAATTTTCATACTCATGAAAATACAGAAAAATCTTTAAATGAGAAGGTGTGTCCAAACTTTTGGTCTGTACTGTATTTCAAACAGCAACCCATCCCAGCCATGTGTTAGGACAGGGTGCAGACTGAGGAAACAGCTTGAGAAATGTGAAGAGAAGCATCATGAACAATCTCCCTGCTGACTGAGCACAGCGGGTTTCATCTTTTCTCCAGGCTCGGTCCTGCTGCATGCTCAGTCCGTCTGTCCCCTGATGTAACCCTGTCAGACTGACTGAGGATGATGCAGGAAAAATAAATTACCTGTTGTGCACAGTCAGCATCTAAATGTATTTGTTCCCATGTCATTGCCCTGCTCGGTGGCTGAGTGAGGTGTTTATATGCTGCTCCTCTGACAGTTGAGACAGATGTAGCGCTGTTTTTTTCAGGCTACAGCCCACCCGCACATATGACTAGGATGGGTTGCAGTTTGAAATATGTGATGACGGCCATTTGGCTTTCTATCACATTCCCAGGGAAAGATATAAACTGGCCGGTTTTATTGTTTTGCCAGATCTGAATGCTGTATCAGCCCCTGCATAAGGAAAACAAATCAGTCTGAAGGCTGCGATGTCATCCCCTGATCATTAATGGTGGTTGTCCGGGACTGATGGACGCGACAGAGACCGGAGAACAGAACTACTGACTATAAACCACTGGAAGGCCGAGTATACACAATGTCTTCGTCAGGCCGGGACCGCCCGCCCGGAGCCCACCTGAAAAAGTGCTGCATAATCTGAACATAGCGCACAGCAATGCAAACAGGACATTGTGCACACGTCCCGTCTTGTGTCACTTCTCTTACCCATGGAAGGATTCAGGAATACTGGAGAGGTTAGGAGTAGTAGCACGAGAGTGCGGAGAGAGCCGGCGTCTAAAAGACTCACCAGGTCAGAGAGTAAGGATCTCACATCAATACACTACAGTGCCAGGACCCCTAATGTAGACCACCCAAACCTCACACAATATAGAGCTCTAGACGGGCATCATTCAGGACCCCAAAACAGAGGGTGCAGACCCCTCTCACTGCAGAAAACCTTCACAGGAAACACCTCTTAATACATCCTCCAAAGCCACAAACATTACAGAGAACCCCACTTTATACACCCCCAAATCCCCCCACAGACATCTCCCCGCATTGTGCACCCCCCAAAGGCATCTCCCTGCATTGCGCACCCCCAAATCCCCCCACAGGCATCCCCCAGCATTATGCACCCCCAAATCCCACCATAGCCACCTCCCAGCATTGTGCACCCCCAAATCCCCCCCACAGGCATCTCCCCGCATTGTGAACCCCCCAAATCCCCCCACAGGCATCCCCAGCATTGTGAACCCCCCAAATCCCCCCACAGGCATCTCCCAGCATTGTGCACCCCCCACAGGCATCTCCCCGCATTGTGAACCCCCCAAATCCCCCCACAGGCATCTCCCAGCATTGTGAACCCCCCAAATCCCCCCACAGGCATCTCCCAGCATTGTGCACCCCCAAATCCCCCCACAGGCATCTCCCAGCATTTTGCACCCCCAAATCCCCCTACAGGCATCTCCCCGCATTGTGAACCCCCCAAATCCTCCCACAGGCTTCTCCCAGCATTGTGCACCCCCCACAGGCATCTCCCCGCATTGTGAACCCCCCAAATCCCCCCACAGGCATCTCCCAGCATTGTGAATCCCCCAAATCCCCCCACAGGCATCTCCCAGCATTGTGCACCCCCAAATCCCCCCACAGGCATCTCCCAGCATTGTGCACCCCCAAATCCCCCTACAGGCATCTCCCCGCATTGTGAACCCCCCAAATCCCCCCACAGGCATCCCCCAGCATTATACACCTCCCAAATCCCCCCACAGGCATCTCCCTGCATTATACACCTCCCAAATCCCCCCACAGGCATCTCCCCGCATTATGAACCCCCAAAATCCCCCCACAGGCATCCCCCAGCATTGTGCACCCCCCAAATCCCCCCACAGGCATCTCCCTGCATTGTGCACCCCCAAATCCCACCAGACATCCCCAGCATTGTGCACCCCCCCAAAGGCATCCCCCAGCATTGTGCTCCCCCAAATCCCCCCCCACAGACATCCCCCAGCATTGTGCACCCCCAAATCCCCCCACAGGCATCTCCCAGCATTGTGCACCCCCAAATCCCCCCACAGGCATCCCCCAGCATTGTACTCCCCAAATCCCCTCACAGGCATCTCCCTGCATTGTGCACCCCCCAAATCCCACCAGACATCCCCAGCATTGTGCACCCCCCCAAAGGCATCCCCCAGCATTGTGCTCCCCCAAATCCCCCCACAGACATCCCCCAGCATTGTGCACCCCCAAATCCCCCCACAGGCATCCCCCAGCATTATACTCCTCCCAAATCCCCCCACAGGCATCTCCCAGCATTGTGCACCCCCAAATCCCCCCACAGGCATCTCCCAGCATTGTGCACCCCCAAATCCCCCCACAGGCATCTCCCCGCATTGTGAACCCCCCAAATCCCCCCACAGGCATCCCCCAGCATTATACACCTCCCAAATCCCCCCACAGGCATCTCCCTGCATTGTGCACCCCCAAAATCCCCCCACAGGCATCTCCCCACATTATGAACCCCCCAAATCCCCCCACAGGCATCCCCCAGCATTGTGCACACCCCAAATCCCCCCACAGGCATCTCCCTGCATTGTGCACCCCCAAATCCCACCAGACATCCCCAGCATTGTGCACCCCCAAATCCCCCCACAGGCATCCCCCAGCATTGTGCTCCCCCAAATCCCCCCACAGACATCCCCCAGCATTGTGCACCCCCAAATCCCCCCACAGGCATCTCCCAGCATTGTGCACCCCCAAATCCCCCCACAGACATCCCCCAGCATTGTGCTCCCCCAAATCCCCCCACAGGCATCTCCCAGCATTGTGCACCCCCAAATCCCCCCACAGGCATCTCCCAGCATTGTGCACCCCCAAATCCCCCCACAGGCATCTCCCCGCATTGTGAACCCCCCAAATCCCCCCACAGGCATTCCCCAGCATTATACACCTCCCAAATCCCCCCACAGGCATCTCCCTGCATTGTGCACCCCCAAAATCCCCCCACAGGCATCTCCCCACATTATGAACCCCCCAAATCCCCCCACAGGCATCCCCCAGCATTGTGCACACCCCAAATCCCCCCACAGGCATCTCCCTGCATTGTGCACCCCCAAATCCCACCAGACATCCCCAGCATTGTGCACCCCCCCAAAGGCATCCCCCAGCATTGTGCTCCCCCAAATCCCCCCACAGACATCCCCCAGCATTGTGCACCCCCAAATCCCCCCACAGGCATCTCCCAGCATTGTGCACCCCCAAATCCCCCCACAGACATCCCCCAGCATTGTGCTCCCCCAAATCCCCCCACAGACATCCCCCAGCATTGTGCACCCCCAAATCCCCCCACAGGCATCTCCCAGCATTGTGCACCCCCAAATCCCCCCACAGACATCCCCCAGCATTGTGCTCCCCCAAATTCCCCCACAGACATCCCCCAGCATTGTGCACCCCCAAATCCCCCCACAGGCATCTCCCAGCATTGTGCTCCCCCAAATCCCCCCACAGACATCCCCCAGCATTGTGCTCCCCCAAATCCCCCCACAGACATCCCCCAGCATTGTGCACCCCCAAATCCCCCCACAGGCATCTCCCAGCATTGTGCACCCCCAAATCCCACCAGACATCCCCAGCATTGTGCACCCCCCCAAAGGCATCCCCCAGCATTGTGCACCCCCAAATCCCCCCACAGACATCCCCCAGCATTGTGCTCCCCCAAATCCCCCCACAGACATCCCCCAGCATTGTGCACCCCCAAATCCCCCCACAGGCATCTCCCAGCATTGTGCACCCCCAAATCCCCCCACAGACATCCCCCAGCATTGTGCTCCCCCAAATCCCCCCACAGGCATCTCCCAGCATTGTGCACCCCCAAATCCCCCCACAGACATCCCCCAGCATTGTGCTCCCCCAAATCCCCCCACAGGCATCTCCCTGCATTGTGCACCCCCCAAATCCCACCAGACATCCCCAGCATTGTGCACCCCCCCAAAGGCATCCCCCAGCATTGTGCTCCCCCAAATCCCCCCACAGACATCCCCCAGCATTGTGCTCCCCCAAATCCCCCCACAGACATCCCCCAGCATTGTGCACCCCCAAATCCCCCCACAGGCATCTCCCAGCATTGTGCACCCCCAAATCCCCCCACAGACATCCCCCAGCATTGTGCTCCCCCAAATCCCCCCACAGGCATCTCCCAGCATTGTGCACCCCCAAATCCCCCCACAGACATCCCCCAGCATTGTGCTCCCCAAATCCCCCCACAGACATCCCCCAGCATTGTGCTCCCCCAAATTCCCCCACAGACATCCCCCAGCATTGTGCACCCCCAAATCCCCCCACAGACATCCCCCAGCATTGTGCACCCCCAAATCCCCCCACAGACATCCCCCAGCATTGTGCTCCCCCAAATACCCACACAGACATCCCCCAGCATTGTGCTCCCCCAAATTCCCCCACAGACATCCCCCAGCATTGTGCACCCCCAAATCCCCCCACAGACATCCCCCAGCATTGTGCACCCCCAAATCCCCCCACAGACATCCCCCAGCATTGTGCTCCCCCAAATCCCCCCACAGACATCTCCCAGCATTGTGCTCCCCCAAATCCCCCCACAGACATCCCCCAGCATTATACACCTCCCAAATCCCCCCAGACATTCCCCAGCATTGTGCTCCCCCAAATCCCCCCACAGACATCTCCCAGCATTGTGCTCCCCCAAATTCCCCCAGACATCCCCCAGCATTGTGCACCCCCAAATCCCCCCACAGACATCCCCCAGCATTGTGCACCCCCAAATCCCCCCACAGACATCCCCCAGCATTGTGCACCCCCAAATTCCCCCACAGACATCCCCCAGCATTGTGCACCCCCAAATCCCCCCACAGACATCCCCCAGCATTGTGCACCCCCAAATCCCCCCACAGACATCTCCCAGCATTGTGCTCCCCCAAATCCCCCCACAGACATCCCCTAGCATTGTGCTCCCCCAAATCCCCCCACAGACATCCCCCAGCATTGTGCTCCCCCAAATCCCCCCACAGACATCTCCCAGCATTGTGCACCCCCAAATCCCCCCACAGACATCCCCCAGCATTGTGCTCCCCCAAATCCCCCCACAGACATCCCCCAGCATTGTGCTCCCCCAAATCCCCCCACAGACATCCCCCAGCATTGTGCACCCCCCAAATCATTCGCCATACACTCCGAGGACTCCGCCCCTTTCTTCCCTGCGGCTTCTCATTGGTGAATTGCGGACTGTGCTCTGTGAGACACAAGAAGCGACCACGTGACCGCCGAGACAAGTAACGGAAGTGACGTCACATCAACCCGGAGCCCATACAGTGTAACACCTACAGCAGAGAAATATGTCCGCAGCCACCGGGCAGGACTCTGACACCGCGGACGAGGCTGTGAGGGGGACGTGCGATGACGCCTCTATCTGTAAGAGGTGAGGGAGGAGCGGAGCCGTCATTACATGTAACTGGCAGTGGTCACCGAGGAGCCTCCATAGGATGACTGAGCCTCGCATTACAGGGGGCGTCCACACCGGACACTGACTGCGGCAAGGAAACAGAAGAAAGCATGTAAAGAGTGTGAACAAAATCTCCTGCCGTTTTGTGTACACGGCTCCCGTGCAGACCTATGTGTCCAGTTATGCCGTTTTGTGTACACAGCTCCCGTGCAGACCTATGTGTCTCCAGTTATGCCGTTTTGTGTACACAGCTCCCGTGCAGACCTATGTGTCTCCAGTTAATGCCGTTTTGTGTACACAGCTCCCGTGCAGACCTAGGTGTCTCCAATATTTATATGTTCACCTTCTGACCCCCGGCGGCTCTTGCACACTTCTGATTGTGTCTCCCACCCATCAGCTTGCTTCCTTTTTAATCTCGTCACATGACCACTGCAGCCAATCATTGGCCACTGATTGGTCGCAGTGATGTTTTGGAGGCGGGGGGGTCAGTAGGTGGACAGGTATATTTATTTTATGATTATTAGAGGCCGCCCGCCCCTCCTCCGGCCTTAGAGACCCCCGTCCTTTGCAGATCGGGAGCATTTCTTCAGCTATGTAGATGGAGGCAGTCAGGACCCTCCGGGGTTCGGTGTCGCCTCTGGTTTGGTGCAATATCCGATAATCCGACTCCCGATCCCTTTCCTTAGGCCTCCGGCTGCCATTTCTGCCCCTCGTCCTCCCGGCCGGTCGCTACTAGGACTGCTGGGGTCATAGTTGGGCTCCTGCTGACTCCCATTACGGATGGCGCCCTCTCGGCTCCAAAACCTCTGCCCCCCACCTGTCTGCACACGTACCTGGTGCGAGGGGCTGCGGCTCCTCAGCTGCTGTGCACCGCCAGCTCCCAGCAGATCTACAACGTCTGTTCATGTAAATGGGGAAAATCTTCAGGTGTAAAAATTAGTTGTGATCTGTGTGATGGAAACGGCCAGAGGAAGTGACTGTCAGCGCCGGGAGACGTCTTGGGGACGAGGATTCCGGCTTCTCATCAGATTTCTTCTCATTTCCAGGTTTGCGGTCAGTGTCGGTTACTGGAAGGATCCGTACATTCAGTATTTTGTGAGACAAGCAAAGGAGCGTAAAGCCCCGGAGATCAATAGAGGCAAGTGTGCGGGGGACTGATTGGGCTCGATGTGTGCGGGGATCGGTCGGGCGCGATGATGTGTGCGGGGATCGGTCGGGCGCGATGATGTGTGCGGGGATCGGTCGGGCGCGATGATGTGTGCGGGGATCCGATCGGGCGCGATGATGTGTGCGGGGATCCGGTCGGGCGCGACGATGTGTGCAAGGGACCGATCGGGCGTGATGATCCTTGCGGGGGGGGGGGGGGGGGGCTGTGCATGCGGTGCAGTGGTCCGGTCTGGCACGAGCTGTCGCGGCATGATCATTCTCCTCCCAGGTTCCTCTCTGCAGCCCCTGCTCATTGCTATACTGAGACACCTGGCAGTGTAGCGAGCGCCTTCAGAGAGAAGAGGGCAGAGAATTAACTTTCTATGTGCGACACTGACTTCATTTTTTCTGCAGTGTAGCGACACTTTTCTTTAACCCCGCTGGCGTTCTCGATGGCGGTATTTAAAGGGTTAAATGGCAGCTGGCCCCCATTTCATCAGTACGGTGGGGTCCTGAAATGAAATTCCGCCGGCACCCGCATGTTAAGTCTCCGCTTTTGATCCCGCTCCATGTAGTGATCACTCACGGCGGTCGTTGCAAAGTTGTTAAAAGAAACAGAACTTCTGCTGCAAAATCCTAATAGAGACATAAAGTTAAAAAGTTTTGGCTTTTAAAATATGAAAAAAACCGCGCTTTGAACCTCTAACGCTCCATCTTGTCATTTCTTAGGTTACTATGCCCGGGTGCAAGGGGTCAATCAGCTGCTGAACGCCTTCCTCAAGAAGACGGAGTGCAAGTGTCAGATAATCAGTCTCGGGGCCGGGCTGGACACCACGTTCTGGAGATTAAAGGTAGGAACCAGGACATGAGATCCTGCAGACTGTGAGAGCCTGGGGCGTCTCCTGCTAGTTCAGCGTCTTTGCAGAGCGTAGATCCTGTGCACATCACCTTGCATAGCGTGCACACCAGGTACAAATGCCCATACTCCAGGCATTTGTACCACGCTTTGCCCCGGTGGTCTCCAACCTGTGGCACTCCGGCCGCCGTGAAACTACAACTCCCAGCATGTGCTGACAGCTGGAGAGCCGCAGGCTGAAGATGATTGCTTTATGTGGTCATTCGAATGATGAAGAAGCGAGAAACTGTTATCAGACTCCTGATAACCTTGCACATTACGTATCTGGCCCTTATCGCTGCTGCCGATATTGGAGATTGCGATGTGATAAAGGCTCCCGAGTTTGTCCGCGAGAATTATTAACTTTAAGGATGAGTGCGCTGGGACTAAAGCAGTGACCTCTGGCTGCTGGAGAATTCGGGACCATTCCACTCCCCCTTGTCTAAGCACAAACCTACTGTCTGTGGCCTTTAGATGTTATTGAACCAATGCGAAGTAAAATGGGGAACACAATGGCAAGATATCTGAGATTTATCAACCTATAATACTTTTCACCACTGGATGGCGCCAAACTCTGCTGAGACAGAACATGAGCGGAGCGGACAATTTTCCAATTCGCTCGTTTTTTCTATTGGCTGAGAATTTTTAATGTCGTTTATTACGCTATGGGGTCTTTCCCTAAAAATTGTTCTATACCACTTTGGCCTTTCATGCTTCAGAAAAATGGCCGCCAGCTGCCGCTGTTTTACTAAATTTGCGCAAAACAGGTATGCAAAAATCTGCATTTTGGCTAATGCAGACTTTTGTAGAATTCAATTCCACTCATTCATTTCACTTTTCTTAAAATTAAATATTGATAAAATCAGGTTTTTTAGTTTGTTTTTTCCTGGGTTATCTCATCTCTGACATTAATGGCAGATCCGCAGGACACTGCACTGTCTCTGAGATAACGGTAATCGGAAAAAAAAAAAAAACAGCACAGCGTAAAAGCTCCAAAGTTCAAGGGACCTGTTATGGGGTTTATTGGAGGCGAAAACTGTAAATGTTTTATTCTTTCTTATCTGTAGATGCTGAAAGTCACTACTGTGAGACAGCGGCTTGTGCAGATGATCTGCAGAGCGTTGTCCCTGCAGGGATCGGCTGCTCGGTACATGGCGCCTGCAGAGTCCCTGGTGCACTCGTTTATTGTCACTGATACCCCTGTGCTAATAAAGTCTACGAGCCCATCTTCATTTTTAGGAAAGGGCAGCACTGTGCTGAGCTCTTCTGGGGAGATCTTCTTCTTCCCACTGTGTTGGTCCAAAGACCTGGGACAGCTCCATGTACATTAGAATCTCCGACAAGTCTCCGTCTTTTTCCAAGATGGATGACGACATTTCCAGCAGATTTTAACCATTTTGTTAATTTGTTTTCACAGGATGAAAATATTCTCCCGACGAAGTACTTTGAGGTCGACTTCCCCTCGATAGTGGCCAGAAAACTATATAACATAAAGTAAGTCAGCGCAGGTGTGTCCAGTTGGGGGTGAGAAACAGTGAGGCTGAAATCCAGTAATTCAGCAGGAACGTAACGTCCAATGTAGACTGCTGCTGCCATCCAGGGACAGCACCACAACTATAACCAGGCTGTGTCTGGTACTGCGTCTCATAAATGCAAGTACCCAATTTCATAAAGTTGTGTAAAATATATAGAAGAAAAATAATAAAATATATATATATATATATATATATATATATATATATATATATATATATATTATATGTCATATTTCAATCACCAATCAGATGGTGAATGTTGTACCTTCATTTTATTTAAAAAAAAATAAAATTATTATTTGGTGGCAGCAACGCATTTCAAAAAAGTTGTGCTCGGGCCGTGTCCACCATTGTGTTGCGTCCCCTCTTCTTACAACAGTCTGGGTATTAAGGAGACAATTCCTGGAGATTTGGGAGAGGATTGTGTTCCATTCTTGTTTGATGTCAGATTCTCACTGCTCCACAGTTTATGGTTTGTGCCCAATTTCTTTAGTTTCATAATTTTTAAAATGTTGAGGCTTGGGCGCTCCCTCTCCTCTGGGTGCCAAGGCTTGGGTGCTCTCTGTCTCCTCTGGGTGCCGGGGCTTGGGCGCTCCCTCTCCTCTGGGTGCCGGGGCTTGGGCGCTCCCTCTCCTCTGGGTGCCGGGGCTTGGGCGCTCCCTCTCCTCTGGGTGCCGGG
This sequence comes from Ranitomeya variabilis, assembly GCF_051348905.1. Lineage (NCBI taxonomy): Eukaryota > Metazoa > Chordata > Amphibia > Anura > Dendrobatidae > Ranitomeya > Ranitomeya variabilis. Next base: position 23,032,137 of record NC_135238.1, read on the forward strand.
GCTTGGGCGCTCCCTCTCCTCTGGGTGCCGGGGCTTGGGCGCTCCCTCTCCTCTGGGTGCCGGGGCTTGGGCGCTCCCTCTCCTCTGGGTGCCAAGGCTTGGGCGCTCTCTGTCTCCTCTGGGTGCCAAGGCTTGGGTGCTCTCTGTCTCCTCTGGGTGCCAAGGCTTGGGCGCTCCCTCTCCTCTGGGTGCCGGGGCTTGGGCGCTCCCTCTCCTCTGGGTGCCGGGGCTTGGGCGCTCCCTCTCCTCTGGGTGCCGGGGCTTGGGCGCTCCCTCTCCTCTGGGTGCCGGGGCTTGGGCGCTCCCTCTCCTCTGGGTGCCAAGGCTTGGGTGCTCTCTGTCTCCTCTGGGTGCCGGGGCTTGGGCGCTCCCTCTCTTCTGGGTGCCGGGGCTTGGGCGCTCCCTCTCCTCTGGGTGCCGGGGCTTGGGCGCTCCCTCTCCTCTGGGTGCCGGGGCTTGGGCGCTCCCTCTCCTCTGGGTGCCGGGGCTTGGGCGCTCCCTCTCCTCTGGGCGCCGGGGCTTGGGCGCTCCCTCTCCTTTGGGCGCTCCCTCTCCTCTGGGTGCCGGGGCTTGGGCGCTCCCTCTCCTCTGGGCGCCGGGGCTTGGGCGCTCCCTCTCCTTTGGGCGCTCCCTCTGCTCTGGGCGCTGGGGCTTGGGCTCTCACTCTCCTCTGGGCGCCGGGGCTTTGGCGCTCCCTCTCCTTTGGGCGCTCCCTCTGCTCTGGGCGCTGGGGCTTGGGCTCTCACTCTCCTCTGGGCGCCGGGGCTTTGGCGCTCCCTCTCCTTTCTACATCTTTGCAGTTTTAGTTTGAGCATTATTGTGAAATTGTTCCTTTATATTTACACCTTGTTCAGATTGGTGACCTCTGAGCATCTTTTCTTCTGAGAGACTCTGCCTCTCTAACATGCTCTTTCTATACACAGTCATTTGACTTGGTTGAAGTTTGACACTCCGGCTGTTTTTCATTAGTACCACTTGCTTTCCTCAACCCCCTGGCAACTTTTCTCAGATGTCGTTGCCATGAATTTCTAAATGAGTTAATTTCTTCAAGTGAAATGGAAAACTGTCCATCGATGATCTTCTGCGAATAAAATTCGCTGTTTAACAGACTTCCAGATTATTTAATTCCCATTTTCTTTACATTTTACACATAGCCCCAACTTTTTTTTTGGAATCCTTCTCGTAGTGAGACCCCTCACTTAGGACCAAGTTTTTGCTGTCCCTTTACCCTAATACAGGATACATACAGGGGTCGTCCTTGCGATTTGTGTCCTGTATCACCGACGCCTTATGAACCGTACGACCCCAGACATTAAATGTTTGTATTAGTTAGCGAATAACTGTTGACTATTTATAGATGTTTCATTATGGTGGTCCAAGGACCCTTTTAGACCCGCAGTGATGTACTGGCTGCTGTGGTTCAGTGCTAGACAATATGGTAAAAAGATGTTTTTTTTTGTTTTTTTTTATCGCTTTCATTTTGCCAATAAAATCTTCTGGACATAGTTGAAGTCTTTATCCGAGTTGTAAAACCAGAGAATGATTTCTTTCCTTAAGTTTATAGATTAACTTTGATAATTTTTTTTTTAATAGATCAAAGCCTCCATTGTCCAAGCCGATAATGGAATCCCATTCTGGAGAGTCTCTCCTTATAGGTGGGTCTGGGGTCTGCGCAGGGATCTGGGATTTATCTTCACCCCCTCTCCCATACACATTAGTCGAACGTTTCATAATTCATTGATTATGGGGGTCCTGCCGCTGGGACCCCCACCGGTATTGAGAACCGGGCATATTTAATCCTCGTTAGAAGGAAGCAGCGGTCCATGCACATCCGCGGCTCCATTCATTCGAGAGCGCTGCACTGGAGCGGCGGTCGCGCATGTGCACCGCTGCCCCTATGTTAAAAGTACCCCAATAGGTGCGAGGACACCTACCGATGAAGACGTGGTCACTTATTCAGTAGAGGATGTTTTCACCAGACGGCCCCTATAAGTCTCATCCCCCCCCCCCCCAATACGAGATCTCATTGATTCATATCCATTGTCAGCGTTTATCATTTATCTTCCTATATTGACCCGTCATAAAGCAGTACTATCGAGGGAAGGGTGCAGATTGTTGGTGAGTGTGCACTTTGTCCCCTCCGCGTACCCCTGCATTTTAACCCTTAGGTAGAAGTCCAGAAAGCTTGGATCGTGGTCTGTGCACTGATGCCAGACTCTTATCTGGCCCGAAGGGAATGGGAGATGTCTCTGCTGTAGAGAGAAAGCAGAGGAAATCGTCTTATTAATGGGGTTTGCTGTTAGATTAGAGGGGTCCGCACCTCCCGGAACGCTGCCGATTGGCACAAAGAAGGGGGATGTGAAGCTGCAGCAGGTTTAGAAATGAACGGTGTGTTCAGCAGTCCCTTGATTAGGTTGATCATCAGAGATCCGGGGTGCAGGGTCTTACGGAGGGATCTATGATATTGGGGCGCAGTCACAGAGCCATCATAGCATCTCCCCTTACCGAACACCATGTAGTAATACCCATGTCCAGGCTGTTCCCCTTCCTGAGACCCGATTGTTTGACTCTCCCATAGATTCCCACAGCCTGGACTCTTCGCACTATTCCATCATCGGCGCGGACCTGAGACACCTAAAGGACATGGAGGACAAGCTAAAGAAATTTGGCATGGACCCACAGTAAGGTGTCGGTTTATCCTGATTACGTTGAATTTTTTTACATAACAAATACTTGGGTTTTTAGCTCCTCGTATAGAAGAGAAGTGAACCGTTGGAAAGATAAAGGCTGTGTGCACCCCTGTTTTTATGAAATGCATGCTTTTGAGCCTAAAAGTAACTTTCGTAATTGGCTTAACTTGACATTCTTGCGCGCTCGGTTTCTGCAGCTTCTATGTATTATGGTACATAGCCAGCTGCGGAATACAGTTCAAAGCCAGATCTGTCAGAGAACGATTTCACTTTCTTGGAGTGATCACTCAAGATCAATTCTGATCACAACAAAGTTGCTTGACTTAGATTTGTTCAAAATTGAGGTTCGATGATCACTCGTGAGACCGAACCGTGAGCTGTGTGAACAGCATTCAGCAGCTTGTGATGCACTATGATGCATAGAAGCTGCAGAAGGTGAACGGTGCAAAATTTTTAATCAAACCGAATTACAAAAGTTGTTTGTTTTTTATTATTTGGGTTATTAAAAGATGAATAACTCTTATGGGTTAACTTCTGGTGCTGGTTCTTGTGGAGAGGAGGAAGATTCAGCAATCGTGGTGTAGCAGAATGGGGACAACCTTAGTTTATGCTCTCTTGACAGGCTCTGTAGTGTTATACACTCTTTTGACTTGGAGCCATGACTTTCTGTATGTAAATTACTTTTTACTCCAGTTACTTTTTGCTTTTAGGGTCTCAGTACTTGCACTGGGTGATGTCGGGTTCAGTCCATTCTCACGTTCTCTTTGATTTCCAGATTGCCGACTCTTCTCGTGGCCGAGTGCGTGTTGGTTTATATGACTCCGGAGCAGTCTGGAAGTTTGTTGAAGTGGGCTGCAGGCACGTTCCCCACCGCCATGTTTATTAATTATGAACAGGTAACCTGGTCACAGGTACTGAAGCAGTGGTGCACATGCTCGACCGTTGCCCCATTCATTGTCTATGGGATTGAGGGAAGCGTCCAAGTTCTGTGTTTAGCGCTACCGTAGACAATGAATGGAGTGGACGCTGAGCATTTGCACCTTTGCTCCATTCTGGATGGGGCTGCAGAATTTTTGGGAATCCTAGTCTCAAGAACGATGGGGGTCCCAACTGTCAGACCCTCAGCAGTCAGCACGGTTTTCCCCAAACAGGCAGGTAGTTGCTGACTCCGATCTCTGCTGCGATTCATCTTCTTCCACTGACATAACGCCGATAAGGCAGCGGCTTCTTGTCCGCTCTGATCTGTCGACATCATACTGATTGACAGCCGGCTCCCCGCTGCCTAACTACGGAGGTCGAGCTTTTCTTCACAAAGGTCCTGCTGCCGGGAGAAAATGGCCATAACTGTCTCATTGATGGCCTGGTCTAATAACCCGGATCGATGTGAGCTCTCTTCACAAGCTGCGAACCCTCCATGATTATGTGTTAGCGGTAAGAAGAAGGTGATGAGGACGCGTCCCTCACCCTCTGCTCCAATATTCACAGGTGAACATGGCCGACCGTTTTGGACAGATTATGGTGGAGAACCTGCAGAGGAGACAGTGTAACCTGGCCGGGGTAGAGGCCTGTCGCTCCCTCCAGTCACAGGTCAGAAGCCGCTCGTTATACAATGCGAGGTCCTGTTATCATCCATACTACATCACTAATGTGTTAATTATCTGCTCTGCGCCACTAAATGGGCCTTGGAGGCATCGATCAGTATTGACTCCTCTGTATTTAGTTACTCCGTACTGTACATCATTCCTACATAATGAGATGTTCACATTCCACCGGTACCTTATCAGGCAAACCTACTGGTTCATACTGGTTTTTAGTGTCTCTTACTTGTAGTAGTTTGTAAAGTTGGGATGATATTTCTACATCTGTCTTTCCTATAAATACAATGTACAAGAATATAACTACTATAATACTGTCCCTATGTACAAGAATATAACTACTATAATACTGCCCCTATGTACAAGAATATAGCTACTATAATACTGCTCCTATGTACAAGAATATAACTACTATAATACTGCCCCTATGTACAAGAATATAGCTACTATAATACTGCTCCTATGTACAAGAATATAACTACTATAATACTGCCCCTATGTACAAGAATATAACTACTATAATACTGCCCCTATGTACAAGAATATAGCTACTATAATACTGCTCCTATGTACAAGAATATAACTACTATAATACTGCTCCTATGTACAAGAATATAACTACTATAATACTGCCCCTATGTACAAGAATATAACTACTATAATACTGCTCCTATGTACAAGAATATAACTACTATAATACTGCCCCTATGTACAAGAATATAACTACTATAATACTGCCCCTATGTACAAGAATATAGCTACTATAATACTGCTCCTATGTACAAGAATATAACTACTATAATACTGCTCCTATGTACAAGAATATAACTACTATAATACTGCCCCTATGTACAAGAATATAACTACTATAATACTGCCCCCTATGTACAAGAATATAAGTACTATAAGGCTATGTGCACACTTTGCGGGGTCCTCTGCAGGTTCTCCCGCAGTGGATTTGATAAATCTGCAGGGCAAAACCGCTGCGGTTATCCCTGCAGATTTATCGCGGTTTGTTCCGCGGTTTCCGTTGCGGGTTTCCGCCTATACTATTGATGCTGCATATGCAGCATCAATAGTAATGTTAAAATTAAAAAAAGTTTATATACTCACCCGCTGACGTCCCGATTTCCTCGGCGCTGCACCCGGCGGTCCGGTTCCAAAGATGATGTGCGAGAAGGACCCTTCGTGACGTCACGGTCATGTGACCGCGACGTCACCACAGGTCCTGCTCGCACAGCAACTCTAACCGGACGGCCGCGTGCAGCGCTGAGAGCTGAGTATAACATGATTTTTTATTTTAATTCTTTTTTTTACACACAAATATGGTTCCCAGGGCCTGGAGCAGAGTCTCCTCTCCTCCACCCCGGGTACCACCCGCACATTATCCGCTTACTTCCCGCAACGTGGACACAGCCCCATGCGGGAAGTAAGCGGTTCAATGCATTCCTATGGGTGCAGAATCGCAGCGATTCTGCACAAAGAAGTGACATGCTGCGGGTTTTAAACCGCTGCGTTTCTGTGCGTTTTTTCCCGCAGCATGTGCACTGCGGTTTGCGGTTTCCATAGGTTTACATGTAAATGTAAACGCAATGGAAACTGCAGCGGACCCGCTGCGGCAAAATTGCGGCGGTTCCGCGGTAAAAACCGCAAAGTGTGAACATGGCCTTATACTGCTCCTATGTACAAGAATGTTATCCTGAGGAAACCGTGATGGGGGCAATTAGTTGCTGATATGAAGGCTTTTTGTGCCGCTTCGTTAGGACAGGGTGTAGTTGTCTCATTAATCATTTATCACTATTGATATTATTGACTCGCTGCGTACAAAGTGTGAATCGATCAGCTGATGGAACCTTCTAATAAGTGACTTGTACTTATGTGCGATAAGATATCGGTGCACTAGGGAATCCAGCTCGTAGGTGCTGATCTGCAGATATCTGCGTGTTGTGCGTCACCTCTTATAATGGGGGGCCATGTCTCCTGAGACTTCTCCAGCAGGTAGACGCCCCAACACCTGACTCACCTCTGGCATATCATACATATAAGCATTAATTGTGCCAGATGGGAAATACCCTTTAAGACTGAGCACGATTCCTTTAATGCCAAGTTTATCTTTTTGGATCTTTTCTTTTGCAGATGGAGCGGTTGCTCTCTAATGGCTGGGAGGTGGCCGATGCCTGGGACATGATTAAAGTGTACGCTAATCTGCCCCAAGCCGATCTGATGCGGTGAGTAACTCAAAAGATGCAAAATGCAAGTTCCTCGGCATTTGTTACGTTGCCTCGGATTTGGAGAAGTGGTAAAACCCTTAGAAAATGACCCAATGTTTCTGTGTTGCGCTCATTTTACATTATTTATTTTTCCTCCTATCACAATCTTTAATAAAGAAAAAAACCTTCACAGTGGCCACTTTTCTAGGATCATACAGCTCCTTTTCCCTTCACAATGACTTTTGCACACGCTCATTAGATGCATCAATACAAAATGTGGCTAATGTAAGTGTGAAATGCGATATTCGAGTCTAAAAAAAAAAAAAAAAATCAGTGGCCGGGGTGAAAAATGCAGGATTTTAATACAAATTGTGATATGGGGGAAAAAAATACTGCGTCCTCTGACTACTCGGCCACCGGTCACATTCTCTTCTTTATCCACAGAATTGAGAAACTGGAATTTTTGGACGAAAAGGAATTATTGGAACAACTGCTCCTCCATTACTGTATCAGCTGGGCCACTAAAGATTCTCTAAACCTAGGTACTCCCATCCCTGGGCCTCCATGGTAGCTACAACTAATTTTATGTATTTGCCGCTCAGCAGATGAGACATTTATTGGGTACATCTGGCAACTTGGAAATGTAAAAGGGATAGACTTAAAGGGATCCCTGATCCATACTGTGGTTTCACACAGTGCACAGGAAGATGGATGGAGGCATGTAGGGAAGACAACTAAGTGGACAGATGTAAGAAAAAAAAAAGTTATAAAGTTGGTGTATAGAATATAAGAAAAATTATTGATAATGTAGTAAAACCAAATGTGATGTGATCCTTGGAAACCCTCTGTAAAATATTCCTATCTTTCATAAATCCTGTAAAAATGTGTCTGGAAATGTAAAAAAAAAACAAGGTAATAGAAGTCGGGGAGGAGGGAGATGCAGCTGCAGTTATCTCTCTGTGTGTGTGAACCTTCGTGCTGTGAGAGGGGAGAGGGAGCTGCAGGAACTATCATACACATGTAGAGCTGCTGTCTGTGCAGGAGGAGGATGTTTTCTGATGATTTTGATGATGATTATTTCGATGATGATGATCCCACTTTATCCATTTCAGGTCTTGGAGAAATTATGTTTTGATGACGCACTGACCCCACAGAAGCCGCCGCCGCGATGGATCTTGACCGCTCACATCACCTGAACTCTTCTACCAAAAATCCTCCGGTGCTGAGGAAACATTCTTCGTTTTTTAGCAGAGGAAGAGACTTGATGGTCTGATCACATGAACTGACGCCGGCGCTCTCATGTTTTAAATAAATGACGACTCTCTGTGGTTTATACATTAAAGGGTTAAATTATTACTCACGATGTGTGCACTGCGCAGACGCCGCTCCCTTGTTTATGTTGATCGGTGATTTTTTTTTTTTTTTTTTTTTTTTTTATGACGAGGATATGGCACTTAGTACAAGGTTTGGTCTCCTGTAATTGCTGAAGTGTTGTTTTTCCTTTTACACTTAATGTTTATGCGTCTGCAGAAGACAATAATACGGGAGGTTGGGAAAAAGTAGGCAAATGGGCCTCTGGAAAAGTTAGGGCACCCTTGTAGATTTGTGTGCTCAGATAACTTTGACCAGGGTTCGGACCTTAATTAGCCTGTTAAGGTTATGGCTCGTTCCTGGTTAGGAAAGGCCAGGTGATGCAAATATCCCAGCTTTATAAAAACCCAGCCTCCTCTAACCTTGTGCCCAAAAAACAGCAGCCATGAGTTCTTCTAAGCAGCTGCCTAACACTCTGAAAATAGTGGAGGCCCACAAAGCGTTTTCAAGTTGTCCTTTCCTCACTTTCGAAATGTAATTGCCGTAAGCAATGTCAGTTACCAGGAATAGTGGAGGTCAAGGTAAGGCCTTTAAAACCAAGCCAATTTTCAGTGAGAGCTGCTCGTAGGAGTGCCAGAGAGGCAAATCAGAACCGCCGCATGACTGAAAAAGACCTTCAGAAAGATTAAGAAGACTCTGGAGTTGTGGTACATTGTTCTACTGTTCAGAGGCACCTGCACAAATATGGCCTTCATGGAAGAGTCATCAGAAGAAAACCTCTCCTGCATCCTCACCATACAATTCAGCCAGAGAAGTATGCAAAAGAACATCTAAAGAAGCCTGATGTATTTTGGAAACAAGTCCTATGGACTGAAAAGGTTAAAATATAACTTTTTGGTCACAATGATCAAAGGGATGTGTGAGGGTAAAAAAGGGCACAGTATTTCAGAAAAAAACATCCACCACCATGCTTCATGGTCGGCAAGATCAATCATGCTTTGGGGTTGTGTTTCAGCCAACTGCACGGGGAACATTTCACAGGTAGAGGGAAGAATGGTTCAATACAAATTTAACAAATTTTTGGAGCAAACGTAACATCTGTAAGAAAGCTGAAGTTGAAAAGATGATGGCTTCTACAAATGGATAATGATTAGTGATGAGCGAATATACTTGTTACTTGAGATTTCTCGAGCACGCTCGGGGGTCCTCCTTGTATTTTTTAGTGCTCGGGGAGATTTAGCTTTCTTGCTGCAGCTGAATGATTTACATCTGTTAGCCAGCATAAGTACATGTGGGGATTACTGTTGTGAATTCTGCTCTTGGGCTCCCTCCGGTGGTTATAAGTGGTAGCGCTGCTGTCTTTGGATCGCTGCATTCATCAGGTGTGTCCACTTATTGCAGTTCTGACTGGGCTATTTAGTCTTGCTTGACCCTTTAGTCAGTGCCAGTTGTCCATTGTTCCTGGAGGATTCACATCCCTGCCTGGTCTCTTCTGCTTTGCAGTTCATTTCAACAAAGATAATTTCTGGCTTTGTTTTTTGCAGTCCACATGCTGTGGGCCTTATTGTTCAGTTCTTTTCCATGTTTTGTCTTGTCCAGCTTGGTCTGCATAAGGATTTGTTCAGCCAAGCTGGTATCTCTGGAGATGCAGATATACCCTCCATGTCTTTAGTTAGATGTGGAGATTTTGTATTTTCTGTGGTGGATATTTTTTAGTGTTTTAATACTGACCGCATAGTACTCTGTCCTATCCTTTCTATTTAGCTAGAGTGGCCTCCTTTGCTAAATCCTGATTTCAGTCTGCGTATGTTATTTCCCTCTCCTCTCACAGTCAATATTTGTGGGGAGCTGTCTAACCTTTGGGAATTTTCTCTGAGGCAAGATAGTTTTCTCTTTTCTATCTCTAGGGGTATTTAGTCCTCCGGCTGTGTCTAGATGTCTAGGGAGTGTTAGGTACATTCCACGGCTACTTCTAGTTGCGGTGATAAGTTCAGGGTCTGCGGTCAGTACAGGTACCACCTTCTCCAGAGTACGTCTCATGCTGCTCCTAGGCCACCAGATCATAACAGATTACCAGGCAACCCCCACATGTACTTATGCTGGCTAACAGATGTAAATAATTCAGCTGCGGCGAAGAAAACTAAATCTCCGAGCACTAAAAAGTACTCGGAGGACCCCCGAGCATGCTCGAGACATCTTGAGTAACGAGTATATTCGCTCATCACTAATAATGATCCTTCACACGTCACAATCCACAATAGACAACCTCAAAAGGTGGAAACTGAAGGTTTTACAATGGCCCTCACAGTCCCCTGATCTGAACATCATTGAAAATCTGTGGCTAAACTTCAAAATAGCAGAGGATGGAAGACGACCCAGAAATCTCACAGAACTGGAGGAATTGTCCAAGGAAGAATAAATGAAAATCCCTCAAACAAGAATAGAAAAACTCTTATCTGGCTACAAAGTGTTTAAAGCTGTGATACTTGCAATCAGGGGCGTCAAAACCGAGGGTGCCAAAACCTTTGCATCGGCCCATTTTCCTTTTTGTAATTTTTAAAATGTAAAAGATGAAGAAAATTGTATTTTAAGCAAAAAAAATATATATGTTTTTTTTTGTCTAAAACACTAAGATAATGTGTTATCTGTAACTTTAGGCCTTTAGAGATCATTTCATGTCCAACTTCCTTAACTGTTCACAATAACAATAGTTTGGACTAGGGGTGCACAAACTTTTACATGTCACTGTACATGGCCCATTGGCAAGAGTGGAGCTGTTTCTTAAGGAAAAGAGGCAGAAACTTTCTAATTGTAATTGGGTTTTTTTTGTTTTGTTTGTTTTTATGACCCTCCATTGTGGTGTTCCTCTGTTATTCATCCTGGAAATGCATGAAATTATTAACGAGGTGGTATCATTTCCATTGTCAGGTTAGTGTCCTTCCGCCTTGTGGTATAGTTGGCATTGAACGGCCTGTGTCCTAGTGTGAGGACGTGCCACATGCCCAAGGTTGTGGATTTGGCCATCAGTTTCCATGAGGAATAATGGAGGAAGAGAACAAGGCAGAGTTCTGAGAAAAGATTCAAGAACTGGTTATTTTGTGAGAAAGACAAGAAACTAAAACAAAGTGTTGGACAGATTGATGACAGTCTGCCTAATCCCGGAGCTTTCTTGTGTAAATGGTCACCCACTCCCCCACCCCAGTGCTGCTGAGGAGATGCTGAAGGACGGCAGAAAATCCCGGTGCGTTATGATCCAGACATCTGTGGTTACACTATGGAAAGCTTTCAAGGAACTACAATCCTCATTAGCCAGGAGAGTACGCACAGGTTTCCTCATATTAAGCTGATAAACGTATTACACTTTATCCCTGGCCGGGCTGTCCATGCCGCAGTCAGGAACACAAACGAGTGAAGATAAATCCTCTACATACATTATTTGGTTCGGTATTCAGTAAGGGACGTACACATATCTGTAGAAGACTGAAGTTCTGCTTGATAACCCGAGGCGAACTTCAATAATGTGGTGTGATGAGAAGAAATGTCTGTAACTCGGGATCAATATAAGATATCTCATGTTAGGTATTGACAAAGTGGCTCCACTAAATAATACTGCCCCTATACACAAGAATATAACTACTATAATACTGCTCCTATGTACAAGAATATAACTACTATAATACTGCCCCTATGTACAAGAATATAACTACTATAATACTGCCCCTATGTACAAGAATATAACTACTATAATACTGTCCCTATGTACAATAATATAACTACTATAATACTGCTATGTACAGGAATATAACTACTATAATACTGCCCCCTATGTACAAGAATATAACTACTATAATACTGCCCCTATGTACAAGAATATAACTACTATAATGCTGCCCCCTATGTACAAGAATATAACTACTATAATACTGCCCCCTATGTACAAGAATATAACTACTATAATACTGCTCCTATGTACAAGAATATAACTACTATAATACTGCCCCTATGTACAAGAATATAACTACTATAATACTGCCCCTATGTACAAGAATATAACTACTATAATACTGCCCCTATGTACAAGAATATAACTACTATATTACTGCCCCTATGTACAAGAATATAACTACTATAATGCTGCCCCCTATGTACAAGAATATAACTACTATAATACTGCCCCTATGTACAAGAATATAACTACTATAATACTCCCCCTATGTACAAGAATATAACTACTATAATACTGCCCCCTATGTACAAGAATATAACTACTATAATACTGCCCCTATGTACAAGAATATAACTACTATAATACTGCTCCTATGTACAAGAATATAACTACTATAATACTGCTATGTACAAGAATATAACTACTATAATACTGCTCCTATGTACAAGAATATAACTACTATAATACTTCCCCTATGTACAAGAATATAACTACTATAATACTGCCCCTATGTACAAGAATATAACTACTATAATACTGCTCCTATGTACAAGAATATAACTACTATAATACTGCCCCTATGTACAAGAATATAACTACTATAATACTGCTATGTACAAGAATATAACTACTATAATACTGCTCCTATGTACAAGAATATAACTACTATAATACTTCCCCTATGTACAAGAATATAACTACTATAATACTGCTCCTATGTACAAGAATATAACTACTATAATACTGCCCCTATGTACAAGAATATAACTACTATAATACTGCTATGTACAAGAATATAACTACTATAATACTGCTCCTATGTACAAGAATATAACTACTATAATACTGCCCCTATGTACAAGAATATAACTACTATATTACTGCCACTATGTACAAGAATATAACTACTATAATGCTGCCCCCTATGTACAAGAATATAACTACTATAATACTGCCCCTATGTACAAGAATATAACTACTATAATACTCCCCCTATGTACAAGAATATAACTACTATAATACTGCCCCCTATGTACAAGAATATAACTACTATAATACTGCCCCTATGTACAAGAATATAACTACTATAATACTGCTCCTATGTACAAGAATATAACTACTATAATACTGCTATGTACAAGAATATAACTACTATAATACTGCTCCTATGTACAAGAATATAACTACTATAATACTTCCCCTATGTACAAGAATATAACTACTATAATACTGCCCCTATGTACAAGAATATAACTACTATAATACTGCTCCTATGTACAAGAATATAACTACTATAATACTGCCCCTATGTACAAGAATATAACTACTATAATACTGCTATGTACAAGAATATAACTACTATAATACTGCTCCTATGTACAAGAATATAACTACTGTAATACTGCTCCTATGTACAAGAATATAACTACTATAATACTGCTCCTATGTACAAGAATATAACTACTATAATACTGCTATGTACAAGAATATAACTACTATAATACTGCTCCTATGTACAAGAATATAACTACTATAATACTTCCCCTATGTACAAGAATATAACTACTATAATACTGCCCCATGTACAATAATATAACTACTATAATACTGCTCCTATGTACAAGAATATAACTACTATAATACTGCTCCTATGTACAAGAATATAACTACTATAATACTGCTCCTATGTACAAGAATATAACTATTATAATACTTCCCCTATGTACAAGAATATAACTACTATAATACTGCCCCTATGTACAAGAATATAACTACTATAATACTGCCCCTATGTACAAGAATATAACTACTATAATACTGCTCCTATGTACAAGAATATAACTATTATAATACTGCCCCTATGTACAAGAATATAACTACTATAATACTGCCCCTATGTACAAGAATATACCTACTATAATACTGCTCCTATGTACAAGAATATAACTACTATATTACTGCTCCTATGTACAAGAATATAACTACTATAATACTGCCCCTATGTACAAGAATATAACTATTATAATACTGCCCCTATGTACAAGAATATAACTACTATAATACTGCCCCTATGTACAAGAATATAACTATTATAATACTGCCCCTATGTACAAGAATATAACTACTATAATACTGCCCCTATGTACAAGAATATACCTACTATAATACTGCTCCTATGTACAAGAATATAACTACTATATTACTGCTCCTATGTACAAGAATATAACTACTATAATACTGCCCCTATGTACAAGAATATAACTACTATAATACTGCTCCTATGTACAAGAATATAACTACTATAATACTGCCCCTATGTACAAGAATATAACTACTATAATACTGCCCCCTATGTACAAGAATATAAGTACTATAATACTGCCCCTATGTACAAGAATATAACTACTATAATACTGCCCCTATGTACAAGAATATAACTACTATAATGCTACTTGGGTTTGTCCGTGTGTTGCAGTTGGGAGACATTTTATCTTGGACGCTCCTGTATCCTCTTTAATGATCTTGTTTTTCCTTTTCTAGTGTTTGTTGATATCAGGAATTCCACATTCGGGGCAGTAATGCGGCTGCACCTTTCACTCAAGAGTTTACAATAACCCTACGTCAACACTGAATGTTGTAATATTCATCCCCTCATCTGGTGCCACTTGACTTGAGTTTGCTGTTGATCTCACAGCGGGATCTCTCCATTTTAACACTGACCTTGGGTGGAAGGAGCTGGCACCTCACAGCCTAAAAACATCTAAGTGTCCCTATTCTGAAATGCAACACAGTAATGACACAGAATCTGGTAGCGGGTAATTGCTTTGCTACATTTTGGCAGCACTTAGTAAAACTGAACAGCCGGTATTTAAACCACTTGAACGGCTTAGTTTGTAAACTGGCATCTTTCCTTTCCGAAGAAGGCACTTAGCCGGTGAGGAACATTGAAGACCATTTTTGTTGTATCTCCTGTGGCTTACTGATGCAACGCGAAGAGTCAGGCTGGAGACCATAAGTGGATCATTGGTATATGTATGGTGTGTAACATATGGGCAGAGATACTGATATACCCAAATATCATGGCTATATGAGCATGTTAAATGTCTTAGTTGCCACTCTAGTAAGATGTCTAGAAGATGGAAGTCCATTAAACCACCCGAGTCCTAGAGTTGATGCACATCGAGCTAGCTTATAGTTAACAGCCAGGTCTTAAGTTCTTCTATTCAAACTTCTTTTGATCCTCATGGGAGGTTCTCCTTAAACTTTGATACATGGCAGATGACATTTGTCCCCATATGTCACAAGACAAGAGCCACAGTGGTCGGGTGCTGCTCTTCAGTGATAGGCTCATAGCTTACATTCCAGTTCTTCTACATCACCCTTTTAAGGACCTCTCGGTAGTATACATTTTGGGACTTTGCTTTCTATCGGATTCTGGAACATGGCTTGAGAAATTTACATGAGCTTTATTGAGGATGGGACACTGCTGCTGGGTAGTAATTGCTAGCCCGAAGTTGGTGTTACAATTTGTCAGAATGGTGTTTCATGTCGGTAAAGACGTCAAGGTGACATCACTTTTGGGTTGACTTTCCATTAGAAATTGGCTCGAAGAATTTGTGGTCAGATATTCACAAGAGCCTATAGTGAGAACTTGTACTGAAATTATAAGATAAGGCCCTGCTCATAGTGGTGGAATGGTGTTCAATAGTATAGTTTTCTATACTAATCCACAAATGTACTTTTTTATGGTCTTCAGTTCTACAAGAGCTTTCGAGGTCTTCTGTTCTTCAATAGCTTTCTAGGTCTTCAGTGTTTCTACAAAAGCTTTTTAGGTCTTCCGTTCTTCTATAGCTTTCTAGGTCTTCCGCTCTTCTTCGATAGCTAGCTTTCTAGGTCTTCCATTCTTCTTCGATAGCTTTCTAGGTCTTCCACTCTTCTTCGATAGCTAGCTTTCTAGGTCTTCCATTCTTCTTCAATAGCTTTCTAGATCTTCTATTCTTCTACAATAGCTTTCTAGGTTTCCCGTTCTTCTTTGATAGCTTTCTAGGACTTTTGTTCTTCTACAATAGCTTTGTAGTTCTCTCGCTTCTCTTCGACAGCTTTCTAGGTCTCCTTCTCTTCTTTGATGGCTTTCTAGGTTTTCCTGTTCTTCTTTGACAGCTTTCTAAGTCTCTCTCTTCTCTTCGATAGCTTTCTAGGTCTCCTTCTCTTCTTTGATGGCTTTCTAGGTTTTCCTGTTCTTCTTTGACAGCTTTCTAAGTCTCTCTCTTCTCTTCGATAGCTTTCTAGGTCTCCCGCTCTTCTTCGATGGCTTTCTAGGTTTTCCCGTTCTTCTTCGACAGCTTTCTAAGTCTCTCTCTTCTCTTCGATAGCTTTCTAGGTCTCCCGCTCTTCTTCGATGGCTTTCTAGGTCTCCCGTTCTTCTTCTATAGATTTCTAGGCCTTCAGTTCCTCTATGATAGCTTTCTGGATCTTCGGTTCTCCTACGATAGCTTTCTCCCAGCACTAAGTCCTGGAGACGTGGCTGCTCTCGATCCGATTTTTTCGGATCAAAATCGCCACTTTAAGTCTTTGGGACCTTGACTAAAATTGGACCACACTCATATGCCCTCCTTTTGGTGTCCGTTTCATGGACTGTTTGATGTGAGAAGGTAGAGAAGCTTTCATTAAGAAATAAATAATGTGAAAAAAACTGATGGAACTGAACAAACTTTGATAGTAGTGACTGGTACTCTGAGGACAATCTGATGGAAAAGCCCTGATGAAACTTGGACTGTTTTTTTTTTTTTGTGTACGAGAAAAAATACTGATATGTCAATGAGCTTTAAGTGGATTCCAACAATTGTTTATAGACGGAGGTCCCAAATGTGGATCCACCCCAAAAACGGAGGGGAGGTTGTCTTACTACCGTATCTCTGCAGTGCATCAGTGGTCTGTGATGGACGTGTGCGGGGACACGTGTGGCGCGCGTCAGAGTGACCTATACGTCTTAAGATGACACCGAGATGAACTGTATGGTTAAGTACAGCGCGCGGGATTATCTGCAAATGAGCTTGTCATGTCACCTCGCTTATTCCATCCCTGCAGCTGAGGCATAAAGATCTAGTACAGAACCTGGAATCCACCATGTTCTACCATCACTGATCACCCCGGGGGTCCTGGAGCCTTTCTAATCAAGGAGCAGAAACAGGTAGGGATGTTCAGACAATTTTACTTTTTGGGGGTTTTCTTTGCAAAGCTTCTTCTTACAAGCTCTGATGACATTGTAGCTAGGCTCTCGTTCACACAGGCAAAAAAAAAAAACGTGTTCTGCCAAAGCCTTGCATCTAATGCATAGGTCAAAATTTGTTGTCAGGTCACCCCTGGTATCCAGAGCCCAGGGCACATGTCCTGCATTCACCCCAGATATGTCACTGCTGAAGAAGGTGCAGGCAATGAAAGAGCGAGTGGTGAGGACAATGGAATGAGCCTCTTGGAAATATTAGGGAGTTGCATTATGAGCAATTTCCCATGAGTTACAGTAATTGCTCCATCCACAGAGTACAGGCTGCCATGAACGGCAATTATCCTGCGCTGATGGAACCTTCAGGTTCCATGATTTCTCCAGTCTTTCAGATCTTAAAAAAAGAAGTGTGTGTCGCCGGAGAAGTGGGATGTGAAAATATTGCATCTGACGCGTGTTTACAAGCCGAGAGCTTCGTTGAAGGACCCACTTTCTCCATAACATCATGTCGATACGTCCTTTGCCATTGTATGTTGCAGTTTGTGGTGCTCACTTGTCTTGGGACTCTACGGACTTTTATGGTGGAGTGTTGTGGGCATGATCTGTGATCTGTGCAGAGGTCCTTGTGCAAAGAGTGGGGAGGAGGTGAGCTGTGACATCACCTATTGTGAATGGTGGATCCTGGGTTATCTACTGTATATAGAGGCGTTATCAGTCATTGTACAGGAGGAGGAGGTTAGCTGTGACATCACCTATTGTGAATGGTGGATCCTGTGTTATCTACTGTATATAGAGGTGTTATCAGTCATTGTACAGGAGGAGGAGGTGAGCTGTGACATCACCTATTGTGAATGGTGGATCCTGTGTTATCTACTGTATATAGAGGCGTTATCAGCCATTGTACAGGAGGAGGAGGTGAGCTGTGATATCACCTATTGTGAATGGTGGATCCTGTGTTATCTACTGTATATAGAGGCGTTATCAGCCATTGTACAGGAGGAGGAGGTGAGCTGTGACATCACCTATTGTGAATGGTGGATCCTGTGTTATCTACTGTATATAGAGTTGTCATCAGTCATTGTACAGGAGGAGGAGGAGGTGAGCTGTGACATCACCTATTGTGAATGGTGGATCCTGTGTTATCAGCCATTGTACAGGAGGAGGAGGAGGTGAGCCGTGATATCACATATTGTGCAGGCTGGACCCAATATAATTGTCATTGTAATTTTGCCTGTGATGATAATGGAATGACCGCTGAGAAGTTGTGATCTCTGCAGAACGGGAAGTGTAAGACTACTATAAGGCTCGGTGTAAAAACTGCAAGATATCAGGGTATTTTTCTTAAGACTTAACAAGAAAAATGTAAGAAATCAACAAAACATCACAACAAACTTGTCTTAAGCAATAGATTATTTCCTGATGACTTATTCCCTGTAAGGATTTATTTCTGACATACAGAACAAAATCTCTATGCCACTAATTTATGAAACGTAGGAGATGTAGAAGTGTCAGCGGCGGTAACGATTTCCTCAGCCTCGTATTCCTGGGACATGGTAATTAGAGAATTATTTCCAGGACCTGGAGCCAAGCACTTCATAACACGGCCCTTAACAATGGCACATTGTAGTCCAGAAGTCTTGGCCGTGTGGTGAATTAGGGCTGTGTTCACATTTGCACTGGAGTCTTCGTTAGGAATTTTTAGTGCGGAATCCATCATGACATCCAATCATGGAAACACAATGAAGTCAATGGGGTCCGTACGGTGCCATTTGTCTCCATCATATGATCGATATAATGTGTACTTTGACTTTTTGGGGGAATCTGACCTTTTTATTAGTGTACCCGTTGCCCTGATGACTCTTTCGACAACCCTTCTTCAATTCTTCACCCCAATTTTCAGACTTCCTCCTAATACAGAGGATGGTCGCTTCGATATGTTGACTTGTCCCAGCCTCCAAATATTGATAATCCGTCTGGAGAATTTTGTTTGGAAAACAGAAACCACTTTGGGCAAACACTACCATGATGACGTCTCTGGAAAGTTGGCACCATAATATCAGGGAGATAATCGGTTGATTTCACCCACATCGTTTCTGTTCTGGCCGGGCGCTGCCGCGTGCTGTGTTTGCCGTCTCCTCTTGGCACACTTTCTCCGATTGTAGACATTGGGTTTACGTTTCAAGGTTATCTCCGAAACATAATTTTCCGCTCAGTCATAACTCGAAGGAATCACTTCCCATAGACGGTGCGCCAACTACCAGAACATATTATCACAACGAGCTCCATGCAGAGGTGCCAACGAGACCTGGGTGTGAGGGAAATGGCGGCTTCCACGTAATAATAATCATCATTACCTCTGCCTTAGATTGATAAGTGGCATTTGTGACTTCTTACATAAGTGTTCATTCATCCGACCAATAGCCCCATCTAATCCCAAATTCCATTCTAGAACTGACCCGTCAGTTTATATAACTGGCACCAGTACCATAGACGGAGCTGTGGGTCCTCTTCTCTACCAGGTCACCTGCTCTTTGGGTCTTTGGCACCAGCGCCAACTGTATGATTCATGGATCTTCCATATTTCCAGAGCTGCTCACGGTTCTGACAGACAAAGGGGGTATTTGTAAGCAGACGAACCCTCTCTATGACGTCCTAAGAGAGCATATTGATAGGTGTTGTCCTCCCTTCAATGTGTTTTGGAAGACCAGATAGGGAAGAAAACGATGCGCCTGCTCCCGACTTGGCTACGATCAATGACTCCAGCTTACTGTATATACGTAGCCTATGGGAGTCTCTGGTTGTCTGAATTACATCTTCTGTTTTTTAGAAGCTGCTCTGTCCTCTGTCTTTTTTTCTTTATACTTTAGCTGTCTGAATTACATCTTCCGTCTTTTAGAAGCTGATCTGTCCTCTCTCTTTCTTTCTTTATACTTTAGCTGCCTGAATTACATATTCCGTCTTTTAGAAGCTGCTCTGTCCTCTCTCTTTCTTTCTTTATACTTTAGCTGTCTGAATTACATTGTCCATATTTTAGAAGCTGCTCTGTCCTCTCTCTTTCTTTCTTCATACTTTAGCTGTCTGAATCACATCTTCTGTCTTTTAGAAGCTGCTCTGTCCTCTCTCTTTCTTTCTTTATACTTTATCTGTTAGTTTAAACTCAAGCCCAACACATATTTTTCATTGGGGACAAATGTTTTTGGTCCATGTCCAAAGTTGATTATTTTGTCCTGTCTTTATCCATTTGTTGTATAGTTGTATATAGCAGAATAAACTTTATAGAAAAGTAGTTGACCTCATTTTTCTCAGGATTGCTGTTCTATATTTGTTTTATTACACGCGGCCAAAAGTAGAAATTACACAATCCACAACTTCAACCTGTGAGGTTCTTGCATCACCCACATCGCCTGCATTCTCGGGCCTCAGGATGTGCCGGCTGTAAATAGCACCAAGTGGCTCTGACTTGTGCTGGATCCCACTGGCCATAGAGAAAAGGGACAATCAAAAGTCTGATAGAACTGGTCCTTGTCAGTGGAGGTCTGATTTGCATATAACAGTGTCCGGCACAATGACTTATTACTTTTTCAGCATCTCGCACCAGAATAAATCCAACCACAGACCTCCAATACAATGTTTCCCAGTGCTCCATAATGATGTCTGCCAAGGTCCACCACTAAGTATAGTGCCGGCTATGGTCACCTAAAAACTATGCTATGAAATGCTCCATAACAGTGCCAGACCGAGCCCACTAGTCACTGTGCTTTTGTCCTGTAACAGTGCCAGTCAGGGTCCGCAAATAATGATGTTTCCCAATGCTCCATAATGGTGTCAGCCATAGTCAACCAATAACTATGCTTCACAGTGCCCCATAACAGTGCCAGACTGAGCACACTAATAACTGTGCTTCACAATGTGCCATAACAGTGCCAGTCACCAATAAATATGCTTCACAGTGCCCCATAACAGTGCCAGCCAGGGTCCTCAAATAATGAAGTTTCCCAATGCTCCATAATGGTGTCGGCCATAGTCAACCAATAACGATACGATACAATACACTTTATTGATCCCGAGGGAAATTATAGTATTATATTATATTATTATAACTATGCTTCATAATGTCACATAACAGTGCCAGACTGAGCTCACTAGTCACTGTGCTTCACAGTGCCCCATAACAGTGCCAGTTACCAATAAATAAGCTTCACAGTGCCCCACAGTGCCCCAGCCAGGGTCCTCAAATAATGTTTCCCAATGCTCCATCATGGTGTCGGCCATGGTCAACCAATAACTATGCTTCATAACGTCACATAACAGTGCCAGAATGAGCCCACTAATAACTGTGCTTCACAATGTGCCATAAGAGTACCATCCAGTGCCCACCAGAAGCTATACATCACAATGCCCCAGTGTCAGTCACGGTCCACCAATAACTATGCTTCACAGTGCCCGATAACCGTGCCAGACAGGGTCAACCAATAAATATGCTTCACAGTCCTCCATAACAGTGCCAGACTGAGCCCACCAATAACTGTTCTTCACAACGCCCCATAACAGTGCCAGTCACAGTCCACCAATACCTATGCTTCACAGTGCCCAATAACAGTGCCGGCCAGGGTCAACCAATAAATATGCTTCACAGTCCTCCATAACAGTGCCAGACTGAGCCCACCAATAACTGTTCTTCACAACGCCCCATAACAGTGCCAGTCACAGTCCACCAATACCTATGCTTCACAGTGCCCAATAACAGTGCCGGCCAGGGTCAACCAATAAATATGCTTCACAGTCCTCCATAACAGTGCCAGACTGAGCCCACGAATAACTGATCTTCACAACGCCCCATAACAGTGCCAGTCACAGTCCACCAATAACTGATCTTCACAATCAATCAGTAACAGTGTCGGGAAGCTGGATGAGAAGGTCTCCTGGGACCAGTCATGGTGGCCATATTTTGGACACCTGAAGGATCAGACATGGCTGGAGCTTGCAGTACGGAGCAGACGGGGCAGGAGTTACGGTGCAGAGGGTAGTACCTCCATGCACTTTTACACAGCGGCGATTACAGCCACAATAAATAGTTGTTTTATTACCTCCACATAAAGTGCTGCTATCAATTTAACAGTAAGACAGTAAAAAAACTACAGGATTGAGAAAGTTAAGAAATGAGCAGGTGCCCTGGTGGACTGAGCGGTTATCTATGGCCACATGAGAGCAATAAGGTGCCATAGCAAAGGTCAAACTTGGCTCCCATTACTGTGCCGCATTTCCCCACCCGGGACAGCAGGGCTTGTGAAATTTTCCCCATTTACACTATTTTCACGGCCCTCCTTACCATAGCTGTGCCATTCCTCTCCGAGGCCCCTATAGCAGGGCTCCTTCCAGGGTACATTAAATTTAGTGCTTTCCCCTGACCCTATGGGGACGACAAACACACGGGGCGGCAATCCCATGGCAGAGATGGAGCTCCAAACGACCCCGTCGTACCCAGAAAAGGGAGAAATTAAGTCAAGCATGCTACAAATAATACAGAATTTTCGTACAAAACCAGCATACATCATGCCCTCCGACATCTTATGTAAGATCTTATATTTCCCATTAATGCATTACTTCTCGGCTCACGGTGCCCGTGGTGGAATTATCTCCCCCTGGCACACTGCCGCTTTGTGTTTTGCTATCTCGACGCCAGTATATTTACTTTCAGTCCATTTCCTTGGCGTCTGCCCCCTTTCACACCTCCTACATCTATAAAATCCAGAATAATTTATAGGCAGTTTATTGCTCTGTGTTTTAACCCCCTTCCCTTCGATATCTGGTGGAAAAAAATCAGGACTTCAGTGTACCTATCAGAATAAGCTGTTGTGTGTGTATGAGCAATAACACAATTTCTGGTACTTTTATCATTTTTTTTCTCTGTAGGCTCGATCTCTAATTCTCAGTTGTCTCTGAGCTTGTGAGTGGAGAGTAGCTGCTTTAACATTTCCCGTAAGCAGCAAACACAAACATGAGGGATTCCTGCTATCCTGTTTCTATGTGCTACACAGGAATCTCTCACATCTATTTGTGCTGTGTATGGGAGACATCAAAGCAGCTACTCTCCACCCAGTAGCTCAGAGGCAACTGAAAATAAAAGCATTCAGAGAAGAAACTGGTGAAAATACTTCACCTACAGCTTATTTTGCTAATTTAATTCCTGTTTTCCTGTCTCTGTTGCGTGTAAATGAGCATTATTAGGCACAATTTCTGGCATTTTCAACCATCTTCCCCTCTGCAGGCTCTAATTTTCTGTTGCTTCTGAGCTAGTGGGTGGACACTAGCTGCTTTGATGCCTTCCATACGCAGCACACAGACAAGAGGGATTCCTGCTCTGTTTCTGTGTGCTACACAGAGACACATGAGCAGGAATCGTTCAAGGATATATGTGCTGTGTCTGGGAGACATCGTTGCAGCTAGCATCCATCCACTAGCTCAGAGAAAACTGACAATTGGAGCCTGAAGAGGGGAAACTGGTGAAATGCCAAACCTACGCACAACAGCTTATTCTGCTGCATGGATTACTGCTCTCCTTTCTCTATTAAGAAGAATAAAGTGTTCTGTGTACAAGAGGAATAACGCTATTTCTGGCATTTTCACCAGTTTTCCGCTCCACAGGCTAAAATTTTCAGTTGTCTCTGAGCAAGTGAGTAGAGACTAGTTACTATGATGTCTCCCATGCACAGCATACATAGACCTGAAGAGTTCTTGCTTACCTGACTTTGTGTAGCACATAGAGGAGAGCAGAAATCCCTCATGTCTGTGTTTGCGGTGTGTGAGAGACATCAAAGCAGCTACTCTCCACCCTCCAGCTCAGAGGCAACTGAAAATTAGAGATAGAGCCTGCAGAGAAGAAAACTGGTGAAAATACCAGACATTGCATTATTCCTCATGTACACGTGTAACCGGAAGCCTCACGGAGCTGTAAGTCTAACTTGTTTGGACTAAGAGTACATTCAGTCGGACCAATCGGCTGCGTGATACGACTGCCGATCGGTACCTGTTTACACAGGCAGATCAAAGCCAACGATGTGCACTGAACGATGTACTCTAGAGTCCTGTTTGCATAAGACGATGCACCTCCGACTATTACTGTACTATTGATTTATGCAAAGTTTATTGAACCAACAGTGACCAATCACCTTCACTGAAGATTGTGGAACCATCATGTAATTGGGAGAAAAGGGGGCAATGTCCGTAGAAGTCTATGGGGTCAAACACATTCTGCCCCCTGATATATCAGCAGTGATCCCCACATGGACCTTTCTGCATCCACAGACGTCAGGTCTGATCTTGCGTCTCTTGTCTCGTCGTTCCGCATCCCAAGCTTTAGACTTTTACCAATTCTTCTCCCATTTCCCAGATTATGTCCCCCCCAACCCCACGCCCACCGGCAAAATTCTTTGACATTTATAACTTTTAAGACTTGAGCTGTGATGGATTAACATCAAGGAGAAATGTTCTACAAGGAGGAGGTTAATAGTATTGACTGCCGTAACTGAGATCGTAAATCAGGGTGGTGATCAGTCGCTTATCTGGGTAGTAGTACGGCCAGTGACCCGTGAAAACATCAGCAAATCTCAGGGTCGGCAAAAATCGAACAAAAAAAGACAAGAAAAGTAATATAACAAGTGCAATAACTGAAGTATACAGATTCATGTAAAAGTCTGTGCACCCCTGGTCAAAATGACTGTTATTGTGAACAGTTAAACAAGTTGATGATGAAATGATCTCTAAATGGCCTAAGGTTACAGATGACACATTTGTTTTGTATTTTAGGCAAAAATATTTATACCGTATAATGTCATTCTTTACATTTAAAAAATTACGAAAAGGAAAATGAGATGATGCAAAAGTTTTGACACCCTTACAGATTTGTGTGCTCAGATTACTTTAACCAAGGTTTCAGCCCTTAATTAGCCTGTTACAGTTATGGCTTGTTCACTATCATCAGTAGGAAAGACCACTTTATAAAAACCCAGCCTCCTCTAACCTTGTGCCAAAAAAACAGCAGCCATGTGTTCTTCTAAGCAGCTGCCTAGCACTGAAAATGGTGGAGGCCCACAAACCAGGAGAAGGCTATAAGAAGATAGCAAAGCATTCTCATGTTTCCCTGTAATTAAGAAATGTCAGTTACCAGGAACAGTGGAGGTCAAGATAAGGTTTGAAAGACCAAGTAAAATTTCAGTGAGAGCAGCTCGTTGGATTCCTAGAGAGGCAAATCAGAACCCCCCGTATGACTGCAAAAGACCTTCAGACATATTTAGCAGACTGAAGTTGTGGTACATTGTTCTACTGTTCAGAGACACCTGCACAAATATGGCCTTCAAGGAAGAGTCATCAGAAGAAAACTTCTCCTGCATCCTCACCATAAAATTCAGCCAGAGAAATATGCAAAAGAACATCTAAAGAAGCCTGATGCATTTTGGGAAACAAGTCCTGTGGACCAATGAGGATGAAATAGACCTCTGCGGCCGCAATGATCAAAGGTATGTGTGGAGAAAAAAGGGCACAATTTCAGGAAAAGAACATCTCTGTTGTGGATTCTGTTTGCGGGCTCCCTCTGGTGGTTACTGCTGGTACTGGGTGACTTTGGTGGGTTGCGGCCTTTGGTTTCCATCTGTCCATCAGAGGCTGGGTGTTTCCTATTTTACCTGGCCTTTCTGTCATTTCCCTTGCCGGCTATCAATGTGTTCAGATGTGCTCTGCTTGGTTCCTGCCTACCTGCTCCCAGATCTTTCAGGATAAGCTAAGTGCTGATTTTCAGTTGTTTGTTTTTTTGTCCAGCTTGCTTATTATGTCTCTATGCTAGCTGGTAGCTCTAGTGGACTGAGGTTCTCCCCATGTGCCATGAGTTGGCACATGGGTTCTTGTAATCTCAGGATGGTTTTTTTGATTAGGGTTTTTTGCTGACCGCTCAGTCCCCTTTTGTATCGTTCTGCTTTCTAGTTTACAGCGGGCCTCTATTTGCTAAAGCTATATACATCATCTCTATGTGTGTGCCTTCCTCTCATTTCACCGTCAATACATGTGGGGGGCAACTATATCTTTGGGGTTAATTTCTCTGGAGGCAAGTGAGGTCTTTGTTTTCTCTGCAGTACTAGTTAGCTCTTAGGCTGGTGCGTGGCGTCTAGAACCAACGTAGGCACGCTCCCTGGCTATCTCTAGTTGCGTTTGTCAGGCGTAGGGCAGCGGTCAGCCCAGGTTCCATCACCCTAGAGCTCGTCCGATATTTATTATACTTTGCTTATCCTGTGCTATCCCTAGCCATTGGGGATTCATGACAGTATAGCCGGCCCACAAAGTGTTAATTGTTTGGGCTGAAGCAGGAGAAAAAGAAGTGTTCAATAATATAATAATAATAATAATAATTTTATTTATATAGCGCCAACATATTCCGCAGCGCTTTACAACTTATAGAGGGGACTTATACAGACAACAGACATTACAGCATAACAGAAATCACAGTTCAAAACAGATACCAGGAGGAATGAGGGCCCTGCTGCTCGCAAGCTTACAATCTATGAGGAAAAGGGGAGACACAAGAGGTGGATTTGTTTTTTGTTTTTCCTTCAGAGTTTTGCTGCCTAGCCCTTAATTGCTGTCTAGCTGCTTCTTACCTCCTCTTAACCCTTGAATGGCTCTGATCTTAGCTGTTTAACATGGATGTCCAGAGTTTGGCTTCCAGCCTGAGTAATCTCGCGGCAAAGGTTCAAAACATACAGGATTTCGTTGTTCACACTCCCATGTCTGAACCTAGAATTCCTATTCCAGAGTTTTTTTCTGGAGATAGATCTACCTTCCTGAGTTTCAGGAACAATTGTAAATTGTTTCTCTCTTTGAAATCTTGCTCCTCTGGAGACCCTGCTCAACAAGTCAAGATTGTTATATCGTTCCTACGGGGCGACCCTCAGAATTGGGCATTTGCATTGGCACCAGGGGATCCTGCATTGCTCAGTGTGGATGCGTTTTTTCTGGCATTGGGATTGCTCTATGAGGAACCTAACCTAGAGATTCAGGCTGAAAAGGCTTTATTAGCCCTCTCTCAGGGGCATGATGAAGCGGAAATATATTGTCAGAAATTTCGGAAATGGTCGGTGCTTACTCAGTGGAATGAGTGCGCCCTGGCTGCAAACTTCAGAAATGGTCTTTCTGAGGCCATTAAGGATATTATGGTGGGGTTCCCTGCGCCTACAGGTCTGAATGAGTCTATGGCTATGGCCATTCAGATTGATCGGCGTTTACGGGAGCGCAAACCCGTGCACCAGTTGGCGGTGTCTTCTGAACAGGCACCTGAGACTATGCAATGTGATAGAATTCAGTCCAGAAGTGAACGGCAAAATTATAGGCGGAAAAATGGTTTGTGTTTTTATTGTGGTGATTCAGCTCATGTTATATCAGCATGCTCTAAACGCACAAAAAGGGTTGATAAATCTTTTGCCATTGATACTCTGCAGTCTAAGTTCATTTTGTCTGTGACTCTGATTTTTTCACTGTCTTCCATTTCCGTCGATGCCTATGTGGATTCAGGCGCTGCCCTGAGTCTTATGGATTGGTCATTTGCTAAACGCTGCGGTTTTAGTCTAGAGCCTCTGGAAGTTCCTATTCCTCTGAAAGGAATTGATTCTACACCATTGGCTATGAATAAACCGCAGTATTGGACACAAGTGACCATGCGCATGACTCCCGTTCATCAGGAGGTGATTCGCTTCCTTGTACTGTATAATTTACATGATGTACTAGTGCTTGGTCTGCCATGGTTACAAACTCATAATCCTGTCCTGGACTGGAAAACAATGTCTGTGCTAAGCTGGGGATGTCAGGGGGTTCATGATGATGCACCTCCGATTTCTATCGCTTCATCTACTCCTTCGGAGATCCCTGCGTTTTTGTCGGATTATAGGGATGTTTTTGAGGAGCCTAAGCTCAATTCGCTCCCTCCTCATAGAGATTGTGACTGTGCTATAGAATTGATTCCTGGCAGTAAGTTCCCTAAGGGTCGTTTATTTAATCTGTCACTGCCAGAGCATACTGCTATGCGGAATTATATTAAGGAGTCCTTGGAAAAGGGACATATTCGTCCATCTTCGTCCCCTCTGGGAGCAGGTTTTTTTTTCGTGGCAAAAAAAGATGGTTCCCTGAGGCCTTGTATAGATTATCGCCTTCTGAATAAGATTACAGTCAAATACCAGTATCCATTGCCATTATTTACTGATTTGTTTGCTCGCATTAAGGGGGCTAGGTGGTTCACTAAGATAGATCTTCGCGGTGCGTATAATCTGGTGCGGATAAAACAGGGTGATGAGTGGAAAACCGCATTTAATACGCCTGAGGGCCATTTTGAGTATTTGGTAATGCCTTTTGGACTCTCCAATGCTCCGTCAGTCTTTCAGTCCTTTATGCACAATATTTTCCGTGAATATCTGGATAAGTTTATGATTGTGTATTTGGATGATATTTTGGTGTTTTCTGATGACTGGGAGTCTCATGTTCTACAGGTCAGGAAGGTGTTTCAGGTTCTGCGGGCCAATTCTCTGTTTGTGAAGGGCTCAAAGTGTCTCTTCGGAGTCCAGAAGATTTCTTTTTTGGGGTACATTTTTTCTCCTTCTACTATTGAGATGGATCCCGTTAAGGTTCAGGCTATTTGTGACTGGACACAACCTACATCTGTTAAGAGCCTTCAGAAGTTCTTGGGGTTTGCTAATTTTTATCGTCGGTTCATTGCTAATTTTTCCAGTATTGTTAAACCTTTGACTGATTTGACTAAAAAGGGGGGGGGGGTACTGTTGTGGATTCTGTTTGCGGGCTCCCTCTGGTGGTTACTGCTGGTACTGGGTGACTTTGGTGGGTTGCGGCCTTGGACGCACATTTCCATGGATTTTATTTCTGATCTCCCGGTTTCACAGAAAATGTCCGTTATCTGGGTTGTGTGTGACCGCTTTTCTAAGATGGTTCATTTGGTGCCCTTGCCTAAGTTGCCCTCCTCCTCTGAGTTGGTTCCTTTGTTTTTTCGGAACGTGGTTCGTTTGCATGGGATTCCGGAGAATATCGTTTCTGACAGGGGATCCCAGTTTGTGTCTAGATTTTGGCGGACGTTTTGTGCCAAGATGGGCATTGATTTGTCTTTCTCGTCTGCATTCCATCCTCAGACGAATGGCCAGACGGAGCGAACTAATCAGACCTTGGAAACTTATTTGAGGTGTTTTGTTTCTGCTGATCAGGATGACTGGGTTGCTTTTTTGCCACTGGCCGAATTTGCTCTTAATAATCGGGCTAGTTCGGCCACGTTGGTCTCTCCTTTTTTTTGTAATTCGGGGTTTCATCCTCGTTTTTCCTCTGGTCAGGTGGAGTCTTCGGATTGTCCTGGAGTGGACGTGGTGGTGGACAGGCTACATCACATTTGGAATCAGGTGGTGGACAATTTGAAGTTATCTCAGGAGAAGACTCAGCAGTTTGCTAATCGCCGTCGCCGCGTGGGTCCCCGACTTCTTGTTGGGGACTTGGTGTGGTTGTCTTCTCGTTTTGTCCCTATGAAGGTCTCTTCTCCTAAGTTCAAGCCTCGGTTCATCGGTCCTTATAGGATCTCGGAGATTCTTAACCCTGTATCTTTCCGTTTGGATCTCCCAGCATCGTTCGCTATTCATAATGTGTTCCATCGGTCGTTGTTGCGGAGGTATGAGGTGCCTGTTGTTCCTTCGGTCGAGCCTCCTGCTCCGGTGCTGGTGGAGGGAGAATTGGAGTATGTTGTTGAAAAGATCTTGGATTCTCGTGTTTCCAGACGCAAACTCCAGTATTTGGTTAAGTGGAAGGGTAATGGTCAGGAGGACAATTCCTGGGTGGTCGCCTCCGATGTTCATGCGACTGATTTGGTCCGCGCCTTCCATAGAGCTCACCCTGATCGCCCTGGGGGTTCTCGTGAGGGTTCGGTGACCCCTCCTCAAGGGGGGGTACTGTTGTGGATTCTGTTTGCGGGCTCCCTCTGGTGGTTACTGCTGGTACTGGGTGACTTTGGTGGGTTGCGGCCTTTGGTTTCCATCTGTCCATCAGAGGCTGGGTGTTTCCTATTTTACCTGGCCTTTCTGTCATTTCCCTTGCCGGCTATCAATGTGTTCAGATGTACTCTGCTTGGTTCCTGCCTACCTGCTCCCAGATCTTTCAGGATAAGCTAAGTGCTGATTTTCAGTTGTTTGGTTTTTTGTCCAGCTTGCTTAGAATGTCTCTTTGTTAGCTGGTTGCTCTAGTGGACTGAGGTTCTCCCCATGTGCCATGAGTTGGCACATGGGTTCTTGTAATCTCAGGATGGTTTTTTTTATTAGGGTTTTTTGCTGACCGCTCAGTCCCCTTTTGTGTCATTCTGCTTTCTAGTTTTCAGCGGGCCTCTATTTGCTAAAGCTATATACATCATCTCTATGTGTGTGCCTTCCTCTCATTTCACTGTCAATACATGTGGGGGGCAACTATATCTTTGGGGTTAATTTCTCTGGAGGCAAGTGAGGTCTTTGTTTTCTCTGCAGTACTAGTTAGCTCTTAGGCTGGTGCGTGGCGTCTAGAACCAACGTAGGCACGCTCCCTGGCTATCTCTAGTTGCGTTTGTCAGGCGTAGGGCAGCGGTCAGCCCAGGTTCCATCACCCTAGAGCTCGTCCGATATTTATTATACTTTGCTTATCCTGTGCTATCCCTAGCCATTGGGGATTCATGACACATCTCGCCCACCATTAAGCATGGTGGTGGATCAATCATGCTTTGGGGTTGTGTTGCAGCCAATGGCACAGGGAGTCAATTAAATTTCAACAAATTCTTGATGCAAACAGAACGCCATCTGTAAAAAAGCTGAAGGTGAAAAGAGGAAGAGGATGGCTTCTACGAATGGATAATGATCCTAAACACACGTCACAATCCACAATAGATGACCTCAAAAGGAGCAAGCTGAAGGTTTTACAAAGGCCCTCACAGTCCCCTGATCTGAACATAAACATGGTGGAGGAACCAGCTGCGTCCAGACCCCGCTGCCTTAGGGGGCCCACCGTAATTTGCACTGGTTGCATTTTGCAATGTGGTCATGAAGCTTCAAGTAATGCCTCTGTGCCGGGCTGTTTTGAGACAACAAGTCTCAGCATGGCGCACTGCAAAGACCAGTAGATTGCAAATATATCATATCCGTGGGGGAAGAGAATGAGTTAATCATTGCTATCAGACCAGATTACCGGGATCCCGATGATTACTTTCCTCCGACTCCCAGGACATTATTACATATAACGTGCAGCACTGCTCATTACGCCGGGGCAGAGGCGCCGTCACCCTGCACTACACAGCCGCCATTGTTCCTATAAAGAAAAAAAGAGCGGCCATGGTTAACCAGTTCAGTGCTGCAGTCACCAGCCGGAGGAATGTGAAATAGGAGGCGAGACGTCCTTAAGGTTGTATAGTGTGCGCTCTTACTGGAGAGTGCGCTCTTGAGACGTACGGTTTCTTCTAATTTTTCGAGAGGACTAACTTTGCCTTTTTTCTGACGCCACCAGAAATCCATTTGTGGCTCGTTGCCGTTTTTTCCCCACCCCCTTAGGGCTTAATGGGTGCAATATAAGAGAGGAAATAAAACGCCAGGAGAACAGAAAAGCGGGTCGGCAACTAGGGCTCGTTCTAAGTGTCCTTCTGTTTTATGTACACAGCTCCTATGCGGATCTATGAGACTCCATGGCAACAGACTACGAACAGACCATCCGTAGTCTGATATTGCAGAAACACAACAGGTTGCGAAGAGGAGGGAGAAAGATGGAAAGGAAGTGATGGATGAGACCACACAGGGTTAGTTCTGGAGTCTGTAGCCATAGATCCGCGTGGGAGCTGTATACACAAAACGGTAGAACATCTTTAATCAAGGACATTTACGAAGCCGTTTCTCTCTTTATTCAACATTGAATTGCATAGATTTAGTCTACAGGTATAAGCAATGCATAAGTTCCTCACGGGAGCTGTATACATGAAACGGTAGGACCCCCCAGCTCGCTGTTGTTGCATTAGGGGCTGAAGAGTTTCTCACTAAGACATTGTAACAACTCCTCTGCTCTCCTTAATGCAATAACGGCCATTATTGCTGCTTCTTAGTCTTTCCATTCCTAGAATAAAGATTGTCAGGGAAGAATTTTAAAACGTATCATC
Organism: Ranitomeya variabilis; assembly: GCF_051348905.1. Lineage (NCBI taxonomy): Eukaryota > Metazoa > Chordata > Amphibia > Anura > Dendrobatidae > Ranitomeya > Ranitomeya variabilis. The sequence goes on from NC_135238.1 coordinate 23,064,300, forward strand.
AGAACTGGTGACAAATTTACACTTGTCTTCTTTTCTAACTTAAAAAAAAAAAAAAAATGGAAAGAATTGAAAAATAAAGTTGAAAAATCTTTTTAAAACCTGACAAAAAAACGTTGTAAAGTCTTTAGAAAACTTGCAAAAATAAAAATGGAAAAATCTTTGGAATAATTTGGAAAAAAAAGTTGAAGAATCTTTGGAAAATTAAAAAAAAAAAAAAATGAAAGAGAAAGTTGAAAAGTCTTTGGAAAATTTTGAAAAAAGAGTTGAATTTTTTTTTTAAAATTAAAAAAAAATAATTTGAAAAAAAGAGTTGAAAAGGCTTTAAAAAAAACTTGCAAAAAAAAAGTTGAAAAATCTTTGGAAAATGTTGAAAAAAAGAGTTAAAATTTTTTTGGAAAATTTAAAAAAAAAAAATATTGAAAAAAGTTGGAAAGTCTTTGGAAAAAATTTGAAAACGAGAGTTGAAAAATCTTTGGAAATTAAAAAAAAATGTGAAAAAAAAAGGTTGAAAAGTCTTTGGAAAAATGTGGAAAAAAAAGTTGAAAATTCTTTAGAAAACTTGCAAAAAAAAGAAAAATGCTGAAAAATCTTTGGAAAAATTTGGAAAAAAAAGAATTGAAAAATCTTTGGAAAATTAAAAAAAAAAATTGGAAAAAAAAAAGTCTGGTAAATTTGGAAAGAGATGAATAAAGTTGCTTTATCTTTCAAGGGGTCCAGTTTACTAACGATAAAACTTATGGCAGCGCTGGAGGTTAAAACTTTTTATGGTTTTTTTTGCAAAATTTTTGTTATAAAGGAGCATCATAGAACTCTTACCCTTTGCGCCATTTTTGTAAATTTTTCACAATTTGCACTTTTCGCGTCATTTCATAGAATGTTGCATTATCCAAATGTTCTACGGTGCAGAAAATGATTCCCTGAAGGAGACGCGGAACATTTCTTAAGTATGAAGGAAGCGACTGTTTACAAATATATGACTGCGCTCGTTTTACCAAGTCGTCACCCTTCAACTTTGCTTCCCCGCCGCCTCGTAAAACCCGCACTCGTTCCCGTGTTCCTTGGCAAGGACAGGAGTCTGGTGTAATTTTCCACCTCGTGCCTCCCTTGTGAAGATCAGCCAAGGTGTCATCGCCTTTTATTGTCATCGGCGGTCAGGATCTTATAAGGGCGAAATTGAGAAAGGAAGGAATGTGAGATGAGAATTGCGAAAACGGAAGAATGTGAAGAATTTACAGAAGAGATGAAATTATCAGATTCATCCAAGATTGTGATCGGTTCTAGATTAATCAAGATCTCTCCGGGAGAGGTCAATGGAAACTGTCTCATCCCTAGAAAGGGCGTCTCTCACTCTGGAGGACACAATGATTTCGATAAAGACGGTGTAATACCTCATTTCACCTGCGGAGGTGCTGCAGGGCAGCTGAAGATCTGATAAAACCAATCAGGACCCTCAATGATCAACAAGTGTTTCATTTTCCCGCAGAGGAATATTAGAATTACCCAGTACCTATGTATTAGACATGTTGGGTCCTCCAGACTCTCCTTGAGACATTTGATGACTTCAACATTAGAGAAGGGATCCCACTTTGTTTGTTTTTTATTTTCTGAGTTCCCTTCACTGTTAACCTTACTGCCCAGGAAGCTTAGATCTAGGTGGTTGTTTATCTCAAGAAGGAATTATACATTTATCATCTATTCCGTCGATCAATATTAAATGTTGTTGATGAGACAGTGAATTTAAAGGGGTTATTTCCGTCTTCATTGATGGATATTTTCAGATAGTGCTTGTAAAAACAAGCACTTTTGCAATTTACTGCTTGTTAAAATTTGCAAGCGTTCTTGAGATATTAACACTTTTCCTTTGCTTCCAGCCCGTTGCTTAGGAGACCAACCACCGCTGCTGTTTTGTCTCTAAGCACTTTGCTGAAGCTGGAAGGGATTAGGAGGTAGCTGCGTGCTCCAGTGATTCTAGCAAGCTTTAAAACATAGCTTTTAATCTCAATAGAAAAGCACTTGTAAGCACTGTACATGTTCTGCTGTCCAGCAGCGGTGGTCGGTCTCCAAGGTAACGAGCTGTAAACAAAAGAAAAGTGCCAATATCTCAAGAACGGCTGAAAATTTTAGCAAGCAGTAAATTGCAAAATTGTTTGTTTTTACAAGCTCTATCCGACAATACCTAATTTGTGAAGATGGTTTCTAACACTTTAAGTTTTTCTAGAAGAGTGGGGAGAGCGACAGGGCCCATAGCAAAGATCAAATTGGGTCTTAAATATGATACCATCTCCCAGCATGCACTTCCAGATCTGCCCACCCATGAACATATTACTACTGATGTCGATGTAAATCTGGCGACGCAGGGATTCTGCATTCATCAGCTTTATGTGAATCATATTTTATAACCCATAGTGGGAAATCTGCCGACACTGACTTTTTCATGACGGTGGTCGCATTAATCACGTCGGTCAGCGTGAGGACATTTATTGTAATATGATGGTGGGGGGAGGGAGAAATATAATCAGATGGCTATTAATATGAAGATTGTAGACAGAGATGAAAGGACGAGCTGCACAAAGTATGGAAATAAATAGGTCGGCACACGGCGTCAGCGGTGACAGAAACATTAAAGGACAGATATAAGAATGGGGCAGATTTAAAGAAACTGTCTGTAGCGACCAATCACAGCACAGCTCACATTTTTCAAGAGCAGAATACTAATTGAAAGCTGTACTGTGATTGGTTAAGAAGACCAGTGTCTACATAGTATGCAGTGCGCTCATCGGCTCCCTCTAGTGGTGGCTGCAGGCACATGGGATGTTATCATTTCTTTGCAGGAGATTTGAATTTCTGTATTAGAAAAATTAACTCCAGGATCCCGGTGATCTGACCGATCTGCGGATATATAGCACCATATACAATGATCTGGTGGATGTAATCTCCTCAGCAATCTTCCCACTTTTCTGTGGGATTGGATCATCCTTCACTCCAAACATGTATTAGGGAACCATGGGCAACTGTGACCCATTCAATAGTTCATTTATCGTCCATTCTTGGAACTTTTTTTGCAGGTAATGAAATGTAGAACATCCCACAAGACCTACATATATTGGGTATAACCCACAAGATCCCCCATATACCGGGATCACCCTGCAAGACCCACCATATACTGAGAACACCCCACAAGACCACCCGTATACCGGGAACACCCCACAAGACCTGCTGTATACAGGGAACACCCCACAAGACCTGCCGTATACCGGGAACACCCCACAAGACCTGCTGTATACCGGGAACACCCCACAAGACCCACTGTATACCGGGAACACCCCACAAGACCTGCCGTATACAGGGAACACCCCACAAGACCTGCCGTATACCGGGAACATTCCACAAGATCTGCCCTATACCGGGAACACCCCACAAGACCTGCCCTATACCGGGAACACCCCACAAGACCTGCCGTATAGCGGGAACACCCCACAAGACTTGCCGTATACCAGGAAAACCCCACAAGACCTGCCGCATACCATGAGCACCCCACAAGACCTGCCGTATACCGGGAACACCCCACAAGACCTGCCGTATACCGGGAACACCCCACAAGACCTGCCGTATACCGGGAACACCCCACAAGACCTGCCGTATACCGGGAACACCCCACAAGACCTGCCGTATACCGGGAACACCCCACAAGACCTGCCGTATACCGGGAACACCCCACAAGACCTGCCGTATACCAGGAACACCCCACAAGACCTGCCGTATACCGGGAACACCCCACAAGACCTGCCGTATACCGGGAACACCCCACAAGACCTGCCGTATACCAGGAACACCCCACAAGACCTGCCGTATACCGGGAACACCCCACAAGACCTGCCGTATACCGGGAACACCCCACAAGACCTGCCGTATACCGGGAACACCCCACAAGGCCTGCCGTATACCGGGAACACCCCACAAGACCCACTGTATACTGGGGACACCCCACAAGACCTGCCGTATACAGGGAACAAACCACAAGACCTGCCGTCTACTGGGAACACCCCACAAGACCTGCGGTATACTGGGAACACCCCACAACACCTGCCTTATACTGGGAACACCCCACAAGACCTGCCGTATACAGGGAACACCCCACAAGACCTCCCGTATACCGGGAACACGTGTGAATCATGTAATCCCTTATTAAAAGCTAAGTTTAATGAAAAAATATTATTAAAACACACCCTCCCAGTGCAAATATCACAATATATATTTATGGTCTAACATAACCTATATTTGCCTGCTAACCCTTCCTGACAGCGGGGGTTGGCGCCCTAGAAGAAACGATTTTTTGGCGCCCCCACTCCACGGTGGCTATCCCAAGCTAACCCTGATAATTCCCTGATGTCCTATAGGTGGGAAAACAACAAGTAAATTAAAGAGATGAAGGGATAGTACTTATTATATAGCAGAGTAGGCTATGTGCCAATTGTCACCCTTGTATACAGATGTTGCATACCAGGCGGCTTTTATAGGACCCATATAACATAAATAGACCTTATGGACCCAATTTTGGTTAATCAAAGCCTGAATGCCAAACAAAACAAGAACCAAGGGGTTATACTGTATAACGAGCCTTACAAACGCAGTATATGCATAACGAACCCGCCACATTAAGTGCAAACAAGCAAATGACTATACAATTTGTGGCTATGTAAAAAGCAGATGAAAATATAAATAGACACAATTGGGGTTTAACCCAAACTTAGCTTCCAGCCTCGACGCGTTTCCCCGTCCATACGGTTCATCAGGAGGCCACAGGTGCAGAGCCAGTCAATGGATGTGAGAAGCCTTGAGGAGAGGACAGGTCTGTTCATTATGCATATACTGCGTTTGTAAGGCTCGTTATACAGTATGGCCCCTTGGATTTTGTTTTGTTTAGCATTCAGGCTTTGATTAACCAAAATTGGGTCCATAAGGTCTATTTATGTTATATGGGTCCTATAAAAGCCGCCTGGTATGCAACATCTGTATACAAGGGTGACAATTGGCACATAACCTCCTCTGCTATATAATAAGTACTATCCCTTCATCTCCTTAATTTACTTGTTGTTTTCCCACCTATAGGACATCAGGGAATTATCAGGGTTAGCTTGGGAAAGTCGCCGTGGATTGGGGGCGCCAAAAAATCGTTTCTTCTAGGGCGCCAACCCCCGCTGTGAGGAAGGGTTAGCAGACAAATATAGGGTTTTTGTAGGTTATGTTAGACCATATATATATATTGTGATATTTGCACTGAGAGGGTGTGTTTTAATAATATTTTTTCATTAAAGTTAGCTTTTAATAAGGGATTACATGATTCACATTTTGATTTTTCTTCCCTGGTACTATATATAATTTTTCTGAAGTATACCAGGAACACCCCACAAGACCTGCCATATATCGGGAACACCCCACAAGACCTGCCGCATACCGGGAACACCCCACAAGACCTGCCGTATACCGGGAACACCCCACAAGACCTGCTGTATACCGGGAACACCCCACAAGACCTGCCATATACCGGGAACACCCCACAAGACCTGCCGTATACAGGGAACACCCCACAAGACCTGCCGGATACTGGGAACACCCCACAAGACCTGCCGTATACCGGGAACACCCCACAAGACCTGCCATATACCGGGAACACCCCACAAGACCTGCCGTATACCAGGAACACCCCACAAGACCTGTCATACACCGGAAACACCCCACAAGACCTGCCGCATACCGGGAACACCCCACAAGACCTGCCGTATACCGGGAACACCCCACAAGACCTGCCGTATACCAGGAACACCCCACAAGACCTGTCATACACCGGAAACACCCCACAAGACCTGCCGCATACCGGGAACACCCCACAAGACCTGCCGTATACCGGGAACACCCCACAAGACCTGCCGTATACCAGGAACACCCCACAAGACCTGTCATACACCGGAAACACCCCACAAGACCTGACGTATACCGGGAACACCCCACAAGACCTGCCATATACCGGGAACACCCCACAAGACCTGCTGTATACCAGGAACACCCCACAAGGCCTGCCATATACCGGGAACACCCCACAAGACCTGCCGCATACCGGGAACACCCCACAAGACCTGCCGTATACCGGGAACACCCCACAAGACCTGCTGTATACCAGGAACACCCCACAGGACCTGCTGTATACTGGGAACACCCCACAAGACCTGCCGCATACCGGGAACACCCCACAAGACTTGCTGTATACCGGGAACACCCCACAAGACCTGCTTTATACCAGGAACACCCCACAAGACCTGCCATATACCGGGAACACCCCACAAGACCTGCCGCATACCGGGAACACCCCACAAGACTTGCTGTATACCGGGAACACTCCACAAGACCTGCCGTATACCGGGAACACCCCACAAGACCTGCTGTATACCAGGAACACCCCACAAGACCTACTGTATACCAGGAACACCCCACAAGACCTGCCATATACAGGGAACACCCCACAAGACCTGCCGTATACAGGGAACACCCCACAGGACCCATTGTATACTGGGAACACCCCACAAGACCTGTTATTTTGGAGATAACCTGGCTGTCTATCCATCACAATGTGGTCGTTGTCCTAGTCACTCAGATTCTTGCAGTTTTCCCCCCCGGCGCCATTCTCACCAGCTAACACTGTCCTGCCCTACACCTCCCAGTGGTGTTGATGTTATGGCTGATCTCAGCATCTCCTCAGGTTAGAACATTATTTTCCTCCCTTATCTCTTGTCCGCCTTTCACTTGCATATTACTAAATAAAAAGACTTTCTGATCTTCTGCCCCGAACTATAAGGCAAAGTCTGAGCAGCCTTGATTATATTGAACTCACACACAAACCACCGTCCGGCCGCATTGTACTGCGAGGGAGGGCACTATATCCACCTTCTTGGCAGTGGAAGATTATTGACTTCGGGAATGATTGCGATAAGAGAGCAGTGTGATTGGTCGCTGACGACCCAACAGCTGCACTTTTATTGCTTTTTGTACAGGAGAGTACGGTACTTGAGAGAACGTCTTCATCAGGAGTCAGTCTAAGAGGCCTCTCCGGAGAAGAAGACAAAGCCGGTGCCACCAGGTGACGACAGCTCGGCCATCGCAGTAAGTGATCTAAGAAAACTCCGTAGAAACTCTTATGGAATCTTATATGTATTATTTTCACTTTTGTAGATTTTTTTCTAAGTTTTTCCACTTTTTATACTTTTGTATTTTTTACACTTTTGCACTTTTTATGCTTTTTTCACACTTTTTATACTTTTTTTTAATACTTTTGCATTTTTTTATCACTACTCATATTTTTGTACACTTTTCATACTTTTGTACTTTTTATACACTTTTTATGCTTTTTATACTTTTGTACTTTTTATACACTTTTTATACACTTTTTATACTTTTTCATATGTTTTTTATACTTTCTTTTAAATCATTTTTGCACTTCACACCGCAACCGAACACTGAGAAAAGTGGGCATGAGTGCACCCGTGCATTTTGCCCCTTAGTACCCATCTTGAATACCTACTTAAAGGAGCTGTCCAATCAAAAGAAGGGGGTGATACCTTGTAGATCTGTGGGGGTCTGACCACTGGGACCCTCACCAATCAGCAGAATTGTGAACTTTATCCTTTTCAGAATGCTTGACCGCTGTGCCTTTCATTCTCTATGGGACTGCTGAGCGTCATGCTCTGATTTTTTTCCCAGAGACCCCATAAGGCATGGGTGGAGCGGTGACCGCACTTGTGCACTGTCGTTCCAATCTAAGAGGAAAAAAGGGCTCTGTTCTGCCAATCAGTGCGAGCCCCAGTGTTTGGACCCCCTCCAGACAACCCCTTTAAGACTACATCTAACCAGTAGCACATATGTTGGGATGTAATTCCGCAATTTTACCAAAAGTCGCCGTGTAGCTCCAATTTTGCCAAAATTATAAACCCCATTCCTTGCCTAAACATTAAAAAAGTCTTTGCTTTCTTCAAAATCCCATATTTTTATAATAAACCATAGGAAGCTGAGATTCGAGGGCCTGTTTGACAGAATCCTGAGGTTTAAATCATACAAATTACATAAAAAATATATATATTTTTTTTTGCAGATCTGACCCCTTTAAGTTTGAAAATGTCGTAAACTAATTTTTTTGCCACTTTTTTCGCAGTTTAGATCATTTTTCGCTTTCTTCCACCCATATGGGACCTTAGCAATGCTCAGATTTTAGCCCATACATGTAGCATCATGTGACATTTCCAGTATTTTATCTATTGCACCTATACAATAAAAATATACTTTAAAGTGAGCCTTTCTCCCATTCTGGTTCTCACTGGAAACCGTCAGCAAGCTGCTGTTGATATACGTGACAAATTTCTATTTCTATATGTCCTTACATTGCCTTTTGGAACCACTTTACGCATAATCTTGGGTCGTACCTTTAAATGCCCCCATGTCCTTGACATCCCCTTTAATATATCCATGCCTCCCCCCAGTCCTGATCATCATATTAAAAAGCTTTTAAGATTATTTGCATGCTCACACACGTGCGGGATAATCGATCAAGCCATAATAACACCTACTAACGACCTACTTGCTGACGGTTTCCAGAAAAAAACTAACATTTTACAAGCTGCACACATTGCAAATAAATGATATATCTTTGGGGGGTCCCTGTCTATACTGTATGATCAATTTCATTTTTGGGGGGTCAACTTGAATATAATGGTTAACCCCTTTAAGAAGTTCTGGCTCGTGGTGATATATATATTATAATAACGTTCTAATGACACTTATGTCTATGATCATATATGACCGCCCCGGAGATTATACCGCCGAGATTATCTCAGAAGCGGTCGCCCGTCATTATGTTTATGGAAAAGATTGAGGCGATTAGGAAAGAATAGAGACCGGTATTACTGTAATATAGATAATTGCCCTCTGCCTATATTTAGGGAGGGGGGTAACGCTCGCTGGGGTTATAGATAGGACACATAAAGAAAAAAAAAATATTTTTTTTTTTCAAAGATAGGGGGCGATGTTGAGAAGACTAGACTCTTGTTTCAGACCCATCCATTGGATATTATTTTGCTCTGTGGTCGAACTTGTAGAATATCACGTCTCGAAACTGTAAACTGGGAGATAACGGGAAATCCAAAGGTCAGAAATCACGCAGCGTCCTTGAAACCTAGATTGTACCCTTTAATCGTGAAACCCAGTAAATAAAAGCATTGCTGGACAGTCACCTTAAAGGGTAATTCCAATCTTCACAGATGAATATTTTATTGGATAGAGCTTGTAAAAACAAGCACTTTTGCAATTTACTGCGCATTAAAATTTTCATCCGTTCTTAAGATATCGACACTTTTATTTTGTTTACATTTTGTTGCCGCGGAGACCGACCACCGCTGCTTTCTAGAAAAAGCGTTAATATCTCAGGAACGGCTGAAAATTTTAATAAGCAGTAAATTGCAAAAGTGCTTGTTTTTACAAGCTCTGTCCGATAAAGTATTCATCTGTGAAGATGATAACCCTTTAAGGCTCTAACAAAAAATTATCTGATGGACTGTGGAACTGGGACTAGGGTGGCTAATTCTGTAGATAAGGCGGTGTGTAGGAAGGGGGTCACCTTGGCAAACTTCGTCCACACTCTATTCAAACAAGACCAGAAAGAAAAGTGTTTGAATGCGGAAAGTTTCTGATATCTTATCGTTTTTTGGCTCTGTATTCTTTCCTGTGACATTTTGATGTTGCAGTCCAGCTACGACATTGAGCTGCTTTCACATGACAGTCCGTCTGCAATGTTATATACAATCTGTTACTTTACATTTAAGCACAAAGCCACATGGAATATAAATAAAACGCCATTCCGTGTATGCAGCACTCATGCAGAACTATGTGTCTCCATGGTGACAGACTACAAACACCTTTGTAGTCTGACACTGCAGCCGCGTGTTAACGTCTGACTGTGAGTTAGTGAGGGAGTGTGGTAATGTGTTAACTCCGCATCAGGGTTTGCTTGTAAGAAACGCATTGTTCAGCATTGGAGCTGTATACACAAAACGGTATGACTACTGGGAGGAGGATGGAACTTGGGCATAGCTACATATTGGTTCTTAGATTTGGAGATTGAGGGAACATGAAAGCCTTAAAGGGGTTGGCCTTAAAGGGGTTGATCTATCAACAACATACACTGTGTGCAGAATTATTAGGCAAGTTGTATTTTAGAGGATTATTTTTATTATTCATCAACAACTATGTTCTAAATCAACCCAAAAGACTCACAAATATCAAAGCTTAATATTTTTGGAAGTTGGAGTGTTTTTTTTTTTTTTAGATTTGGCTATCTTGGGGATATCTGGTTGTGCAGGTAACTATTACTGTGCAGAATTATTAGGCAACTTAATAAAAACCAAATATATTCCCATCTCACTTGTTTATTTTCACCAGGTAAACCAATGTAACTGCACAAAACTTAGAAATGAACATTTCTGACATGCAAAAACAAAACCCCCAAAAACAAGTGCCCAATATAGCCACCTTTCTTTATGATGACACTCGGCAGCCTCCATCCATAGATTCTGTCAGCTGCTTGATCTGTTTACGATCAACATTGCGTGCAGCAGCCACCACAGCCTCCTAGACACTGTTCCGAGAGGTGGACTGTTCTCCCTCCCTGTAGATCTCACATTTTATGAGGGACCACAGGTTCTCTATGGGGTTCAGATCAGGGGAACAAGGGTGCCATGTCATTATTTTTTCTTCTTTGAGACCTTTACTGGCCAGCCACGCTGTGGAGTAGTTGGAGGCATGTGATGGAGCATTGTCCTGCATGAAAATCATGTTTTTATTGAACGATACCGACTTCTTCCTGTACCACTGCTTGGAGAAGTTGTCTTCCAGAAACTGGCAGTAGGTCTGGGAGTTGAGCTTCACTCCATCCTCAACCCAAAAAGGTCCCACAAGTTCATCTTTGATGATACCAGCCCATACCAATACCCCACCTCCACCTTGCTGGCGTCTGAGTCGGAGTGGAACTCTCTGCCCTTTACTGATCCAGCCTCTGGCCCATCAAGAGTCACTCTCATTTCATCAGTCCATAAAACCTTTGAAAAGTCAGTCTGAAGATATTTCTTGGCCCAGTCTTGACGTTTTATCTTATGTTTCTTGTTCAGAGGTGGTCGTTTTTCAGCCTTCCTTACCTTGGCCATGTCCCTGAGTATCGCACACCTTGTGCTTTTTGTTACTCCAGTGACGTTACACCTTTGAAATATGGCAACACTGGTGGCAAATGGCATCTTCACGCTTGATTTTCCTCAATTCTTGGGCAGTTATTTTGCGCCTTTTTTGCCCAACACGCTTCGTGCGACCCTGTTGGCTATTTGCCATGAAACACTTGATTGTTCGGTGATCACGCTTCAAAAGTTTGGCAATTTCAACACTGCTGCATCCATCTGCAAGACTTCTCACAATTGTGGACTTTTCAGAGCCCGTCAAATCTCTCTTCTGACCCATTTTGCCAAAGGAAAGGAAGTTGCCTAATAATTAAGCACACCTTATATAGGGTTTTGATGTCATTAGACAACACCCCTCGTTATTACAGATATGCAAATCACCTGATTTACTTAATTGGTAGTTGGCTCTCAAGCCTGAACAGCTTGGAGTAGGACAACATGTATAAAAAGTATCATGTGATCAAAATACAACTTGCCGAATAATTCTGCACACAGTGTATATCCCTTTGTTTACATTATATACGTTACCTATATGATTGCTAAGGGTTTAACCCCTGGGACCAACTCTGATCACAAGAACAAGGGTCCCAAAGTCACCTGTGAGAATGGAGCAATACTGAGCATGTGCGACCACTGCTCCATTCACTGTGTGCAGGAGTGGTGGTCGTGGTCGCACATGCTCAGTACGGCATCACTTCTCCATTGTGTAGTGTCAGCACTGAGCAGCTCATAACCCACAGTGTTCTCTCGTTGGCTCTAGATTCAGCAATGACAGACACAGAACTGGGCAACATGAACTTCAAAGAAATGCAAGAAATCGTAGTCGAAAAGGAGCCGAAACCCCACTGGTTTGAGGAGTACGTGCAGCCGTGTCTGGCGGAGCTGCTGGGCACCTCGCTCTTTGTGTTTATCGGGTGCCTTTCCGTCATTGAGAATTCACCAAGCACGGGAAGCCTCCAGCCTGCGCTGGCACATGGACTCGCCCTAGGACTGACCATCGCTATCCTTGGTGGCATCAGGTGAGCGTACGACGTGAGGAGCCGGGGCCGACGTGGCTGCACCCTATCATGGCTTATTTCCTGGAGCTAAGAACATATTTTCAGGGAATAATGAGGGATATTTACTCTGGAGTGATGGGATGATGTGGGTGGGTGAGATGTCAGCGCCCGACGCTCCCGTACCCCAACTATAGGGAGAAACGGGACTCAGGGGTAATGTGCCCACGATCAGCGGTGCCGAACCTCAGAGACAACATCGAATCAGCACGAGGTTCAGCCATTGTCAGAACTACAACACTGACACTCGGGGTGCAGGATAATGACACTGACACTCGGGGTACAGGATAATGACGCTGACACTCGGGGTACAGGATAATGACGCTGACACTCGGGGTACAGGATAATGACACTGACACTGAGGGTACAGGATAATGACACTGACACTCAGGGTACAGGATAATGACGCTGACACTCGGGGTACAGGATAATGACACTGACACTCGGGGTACAGGATAATGACACTGACACTCGGGGTACAGGATAATGACACTGACACTGGGGGTACAGGATAATGACACTGACACTGGGGGTACAGGATAATGACACTGACACTGGGGGTACAGGATAATGACGCTGACACTCAGGGTACAGGATAATGACACTGACACTCAGGGTACAGGATAATGACGCTGACACTCGGGGTACAGGATGATGACGCTGACACTCGGGGTACAGGATAATGACGCTGACACTCGGGGTACAGGATAATGACACTGACACTCGGGGTACAGGATAATGACGCTGACACTCGGGGTACAGGATAATGACGCTGACACTCGGGGTACAGGATAATGACACTGACACTGGGGGTACAGGATAATGACACTGACACTCGGGGTACAGGATAATGACGCTGACACTCGGGGTACAGGATAATGACACTGACACTCGGGGTACAGGATAATGACACTGACACTCGGGGTACAGGATGATGACACTGACACTCAGGGTACAGGATAAAGACACTGACACTCGGGGTACAGGATAATGACACTGACACTCAGGGTACAGGATAATGACACTGGGGGTACAGGATAATGACACTGACACTGGGGCACAGGATAATGACACTGACACTCGGGGTACAGGATAATGACACTGACACTCGGGGTACAGGATAAAGACACTGACACTCGGGGTACAGGATAATGACACTGACACTCAGGGTACAGGATAATGACACTGGGGGTACAGGATAATGACACTGACACTGGGGGTACAGGATAATGACACTGACACTCGGGGTACAGGATAATGACGCTGATACTCGGGGTACAGGATAATGACACTGACACTCGGGGTACAGGATGATGACACTGACACTCAGGGTACAGGATAATGACACTCGGGGTACAGGATAATGACACTGACACTCAGGGTACAGGATAATGACACTGACACTGGGGGTACAGGATAATGACACTGACACTTGGGGTACAGGATAATGACACTGACACTTGGGGTACAGGATAATGACACTGACACTCGGGGTACAGGATAATGACACTGACACTCGGGGTACAGGATAAAGACACTGACACTCGGGGTGCAGGATAATGACACTGGGGGTACAGGATAATGACACTGACACTGGGGGTACAGGATAATGACACTGACACTCGGGGTACAGGATAAAGACACTGACACTCGGGGTACAGGATAATGACGCTGATACTCGGGGTACAGGATAATGACACTGACACTCGGGGTACAGGATAATGACACTGACACTCAGGGTACAGGATAATGACACTGACACTCAGGGTACAGGATAATGACACTGGGGGTACAGGATAATGACACTGACACTGGGGGTACAGGATAATGACACTGACACTCGGGGTACAGGATAATGACGCTGATACTCGGGGTACAGGATAATGACACTGACACTCGGGGTACAGGATAATGACACTGACACTCGGGGTACAGGATGATGACACTGACACTCAGGGTACAGGATAATGACACTCGGGGTACAGGATAATGACACTGACACTCAGGGTACAGGATAATGACACTGGGGGTACAGGATAATGACACTGACACTGGGGGTACAGGATAATGACACTGACACTCGGGGTACAGGATAATGACACTGACACTCAGGGTACAGGATAATGACACTCGGGGTACAGGATAATGACACTGACACTCAGGGTACAGGATAATGACACTGACACTCGGGGTACAGGATAATGACACTGACACTCGGGGTACAGGATAATGACACTGACACTCGGGGTACAGGATGATGACACTGACACTCAGGGTACAGGATAATGACGCTGATACTCGGGGTACAGGATAATGACACTGACACTCGGGGAACAGGATAATGACGCTGACACTCGGGGTACAGGATAATGACGCTGACACTCGGGGTACAGGATGATGACACTGACACTCGGGGTACAGGATAATGACACTGACACTGGGGGTACAGGATAATGACACTGACACTCAGGGTACAGGATAATGACGCTGACACTCAGGGTACAGGATAATGACGCTGACACTCGGGGTACAGGATAATGACACTGACACTCAGGGTACAGGATAAAGACACTGACACTCGGGGTACAGGATGATGACACTGACACTCAGGGTACAGGATAATGACGCTGACACTCAGGGTACAGGATAATGACACTGACACTCAGGGTACAGGATAATGACACTGATACTCGGGGTACAGGATAATGACACTGACACTCGGGGTACAGGATAATGACGCTGACACTCGGGGTACAGGATAATGACACTGACACCCGGGGTACAGGATAATGACACTGACACTCAGGGTACAGGATAATGACACTGACACTCGGGGTACAGGATAATGACGCTGATACTCGGGGTACAGGATAATGACACTGACACTCGGGGTACAGGATAATGACACTGACACTCGGGGTACAGGATGATGACACTGACACTCAGGGTACAGGATAATGACACTCGGGGTACAGGATAATGACACTGACACTCAGGGTACAGGATAATGACACTGGGGGTACAGGATAATGACACTGACACTGGGGGTACAGGATAATGACACTGACACCCGGGGTACAGGATAATGACACTGACACTTGGGGTACAGGATAATGACACTGACACTCGGGGTACAGGATAATGACACTGACACTGGGGTACAGGATAATGACACTGACACTGGGGGTACAGGATAATGACACTGACACTCGGGGTACAGGATAAAGACACTGACACTCGGGGTACAGGATAATGACACTGACACTCAGGGTACAGGATAATGACACTGGGGGTACAGGATAATGACACTGACACTGGGGGTACAGGATAATGACACTGACACTCGGGGTACAGGATAATGACGCTGATACTCGGGGTACAGGATAATGACACTCGGGGTACAGGATAATGACACTGACACTCAGGGTACAGGATAATGACACTGGGGGTACAGGATAATGACACTGACACTGGGGGTACAGGATAATGACACTGACACTCGGGGTACAGGATAATGACACTGACACTCAGGGTACAGGATAATGACACTGACACTCGGGGTACAGGATAATGACACTGACACTCGGGGTACAGGATGATGACACTGACACTCAGGGTACAGGATAATGACACTCGGGGTACAGGATAATGACACTGACACTCAGGGTACAGGATAATGACACTGGGGGTACAGGATAATGACACTGACACTCAGGGTACAGGATAATGACACTGGGGGTACAGGATAATGACACTGACACTGGGGGTACAGGATAATGACACTGACACTCGGGGTACAGGATAATGACGCTGATACTCGGGGTACAGGATAATGACACTGACACTCGGGGTACAGGATAATGACGCTGACACTCAGGGTACAGGATAATGACGCTGACACTCGGGGTACAGGATAATGACACTGACACTTGGGGTACAGGATAATGACACTGACACCCGGGGTACAGGATAATGACACTGACACTTGGGGTACAGGATAATGACACTGACACTCGGGGTACAGGATAATGACACTGACACTGGGGTACAGGATAATGACACTGACACTGGGGGTACAGGATAATGACACTGACACTCGGGGTACAGGATAAAGACACTGACACTCGGGGTACAGGATAATGACACTGACACTCAGGGTACAGGATAATGACACTGGGGGTACAGGATAATGACACTGACACTGGGGGTACAGGATAATGACACTGACACTCGGGGTACAGGATAATGACGCTGATACTCGGGGTACAGGATAATGACACTGACACTCGGGGTACAGGATAATGACACTGACACTCGGGGTACAGGATGATGACACTGACACTCAGGGTACAGGATAATGACACTCGGGGTACAGGATAATGACACTGACACTCAGGGTACAGGATAATGACACTGGGGGTACAGGATAATGACACTGACACTGGGGGTACAGGATAATGACACTGACACTCGGGGTACAGGATAATGACACTGACACTCAGGGTACAGGATAATGACACTCGGGGTACAGGATAATGACACTGACACTCAGGGTACAGGATAATGACACTGGGGGTACAGGATAATGACACTGACACTGGGGGTACAGGATAATGACACTGACACTCGGGGTACAGGATAATGACGCTGATACTCGGGGTACAGGATAATGACACTGACACTCGGGGTACAGGATAATGACACTGACACTCGGGGTACAGGATAATGACGCTGATACTCGGGGTACAGGATAATGACGCTGACACTCAGGGTACAGGATAATGACGCTGACACTCGGGGTACAGGATAATGACACTGACACTCGGGGTACAGGATAATGACGCTGACACTCGGGGTACAGGATAATGACGCTGACACTCGGGGTACAGGATGATGACACTGACACTCGGGGTACAGGATAATGACACTGACACTGGGGGTACAGGATAATGACACTGACACTCGGGGTACAGGATAATGACACTGACACTCGGGGTACAGGATAATGACGCTGACACTCGGGGTACAGGATAATGACGCTGACACTCGGGGTACAGGATGATGACACTGACACTCGGGGTACAGGATAATGACACTGACACTGGGGGTACAGGATAATGACACTGACACTCAGGGTACAGGATAATGACGCTGACACTCGGGGTACAGGATAATGACACTGACACTCGGGGTACAGGATAATGACACTGACACTCGGGGTACAGGATAATGACACTGGGGGTACAGGATAATGACACTGACACTCAGGGTACAGGATAATGACACTGGGGGTACAGGATAATGACACTGACACTGGGGGTACAGGATAATGACACTGACACTCGGGGTACAGGATAATGACGCTGATACTCGGGGTACAGGATAATGACACTGACACTCGGGGTACAGGATAATGACGCTGACACTCAGGGTACAGGATAATGACGCTGACACTCGGGGTACAGGATAATGACACTGACACTCGGGGTACAGGATAATGACACTGACACTCGGGGTACAGGATAATGACACTGGGGGTACAGGATAATGACACTGACACTCAGGGTACAGGATAATGACACTGGGGGTACAGGATAATGACACTGACACTGGGGGTACAGGATAATGACACTGACACTCGGGGTACAGGATAATGACGCTGATACTCGGGGTACAGGATAATGACACTGACACTCGGGGTACAGGATAATGACACTGACACTCGGGGTACAGGATGATGACACTGACACTCAGGGTACAGGATAATGACGCTGACACTCAGGGTACAGGATAATGACGCTGACACTCGGGGTACAGGATAATGACACTGACACTCGGGGTACAGGATAATGACACTGACACTCGGGGTACAGGATGATGACACTGACACTCGGGGAATAGGATAATGACACTGACACTCGGGGTACAGGATAATGACACTGACACTCGGGGAATAGGATAATGACACTGACACTCGGGGAATAGGATAATGACACTGACACTCAGGGTACAGGATAATGACGCTGACACTCAGGGTACAGGATAATGACGCTGACACTCGGGGTACAGGATAATGACACTGACACTCGGGGTACAGGATAATGACGCTGACACTCGGGGTACAGGATGATGACACTGACACTCGGGGTACAGGATAATGACACTGACACTCAGGGTACAGGATAATGACACTGACACTCAGGGTACAGGATAATGACGCTGACACTCAGGGTACAGGATAATGACGCTGACACTCGGGGTACAGGATAATGACACTGACACTCGGGGTACAGGATAATGACGCTGACACTCGGGGTACAGGATGATGACACTGACACTCGGGGTACAGGATAATGACACTGACACTGGGGGTACAGGATAATGACACTGACACTCAGGGTACAGGATAATGACGCTGACACTCAGGGTACAGGATAATGACGCTGACACTCGGGGTACAGGATAATGACACTGACACTCGGGGTACAGGATAATGACACTGACACTCGGGGTACAGGATGATGACACTGACACTCAGGGTACAGGATAATGACGCTGACACTCGGGGTACAGGATGATGACACTGACACTCAGGGTACAGGATAATGACGCTGACACTCAGGGTACAGGATAAAGACACTGACACTCGGGGTACAGGATGATGACACTGACACTCAGGGTACAGGATAATGACGCTGACACTCAGGGTACAGGATAATGACACTGACACTCAGGGTACAGGATAATGACACTGGGGGTACAGGATAATGACACTGACACTGGGGGTACAGGATAATGACACTGACACTCGGGGTACAGGATAATGACGCTGACACTCGGGGTACAGGATAATGACACTGACACTGGGGGTACAGGATAATGACACTGGGGGTACAGGATAATGACACTGACACTGGGGGTACAGGATAATGACACTGACACTGGGGTACAGGATAATGACACTGACACTGGGGGTACAGGATAATGACACTGGGGGTACAGGATAATGACACTGACACTGGGGGTACAGGATAATGACACTGACACTGGGGTACAGGATACTGACACTGACACTTGGGGTACAGGATAATGACACTGACACTCGGGGTACAGGATAATGACACTGACACTGGGGGTACAGGATAATGACACTGGGGGTACAGGATAATGACACTGACACTGGGGGTACAGGATAATGACACTGACACTGGGGTACAGGATAATGACACTGACACTGGGGTACAGGATACTGACACTGACACTTGGGGTACAGGATAATGACACTGACACTCGGGGTACAGGATAATGACACTGACACTGGGGTACAGGATAATGACACTGACACTGGGGTACAGGATAATGACACTGACACTCGGGGTACAGGATAATGACACTGACACTCGGGGTACAGGATAATGACACTGACACTTGGGGTACAGGATAATGACACTGACACTGGGGTACAGGATAATGACACTGACACTGGGGTACAGGATAATGACACTGACACTCGGGGTACAGGATAATGACACTGGGGTACAGGATAAAGACACTGACACTCGGGGTACAGGATAATGACACTGACACTCAGGGTACAGGATAATGACACTGGGGGTACAGGATAATGACACTGACACTGGGGGTACAGGATAATGACACTGACACTCGGGGTACAGGATAATGACACTGACACTGGGGGTACAGGATAATGACACTGACACTCGGGGTACAGGATAATGACGCTGACACCCGGGGTACAGGATAATGACACTGGGGGTACAGGATAATGACACTGACACTCGGAGTACAGGATAATGACACTGACACTTGGGGTACAGGATAATGACACTGACACTTGGGGTACAGGATAATGACACTGACACTCGGGGTACAGGATAATGACACTGACACTGGGGTACAGGATAATGACACTGACACTGGGGTACAGGATAATGACACTGACACTCGGGGTACAGGATAATGACACTGACACTCGGGGTACAGGATAATGACACTGACACTTGGGGTACAGGATAATGACACTGACACTGGGGTACAGGATAATGACACTGACACTGGGGTACAGGATAATGACACTGACACTCGGGGTACAGGATAATGACACTGACACTCGGGGTACAGGATAATGACACTGACACTTGGGGTACAGGATAATGACACTGACACTTGGGGTACAGGATAATGACACTGACACTTGGGGTACAGGATAATGACACTGACACTGGGGGTTACAGGATAATGACACTGACACTCGGGGTGCAGGATAATGACACTGACACTCGGGGTTACAGGATAATGACACTGACACTCGGGGTACAGGATAATGACGCTGACACACGGGGTACAGGATAATGACACTGACACTGGGGTACAGGATAATGACACTGACACTTGGGGTACAGGATAATGACACTGACACTCGGGGTACAGGATAATGACACTGACACTCGGGGTACAGGATAATGACACTGACACTGGGGTACAGGATAATGACACTGACACTGGGGTACAGGATAATGACACTGACACTTGGGGTACAGGATAATGACACTGACACTTGGGGTACAGGATAATGACACTGACACTCGGGGTACAGGATAATGACACTGACACTGGGGTACAGGATAATGACACTGACACTGGGGTACAGGATAATGACACTGACACTTGGGGTACAGGATAATGACACTGACACTTGGGGTACAGGATAATGACACTGACACTCGGGGTACAGGATAATGACACTGACACTCGGGGTACAGGATAATGACACTGACACTCGGGGTACAGGATAATGACACTGACACTTGGGGTACAGGATAATGACACTGACACTTGGGGTGCAGGATAATGACACTGACACTCGGGGTACAGGATAATGACACTGACACTCGGGGTACAGGATAATGACACTGACACTTGGGGTACAGGATAATGACACTGACACTTGGGGTACAGGATAATGACACTGACACTCGGGGTTACAGGATAATGACACTGACACTCGGGGTACAGGATAATGACTGACACTGGGGGTATCAGACTGCTCCGCCACACTGTACAGACGGCGGTAGGTGTCGTTGGGTGTGGCGCCCGCGGATGGTAATCACCGTCTTTATCTTCTATAACCATTAACTGGTATTTAGGAACAGTAGAATAAACTGTTATGGCTGATCCTTCCCTGCGAGATAAGAAGTTACAATAATGTCACCTCCTCTATAGACGCTGATCACTTTATACCTTTAGCTCATACAGGTACAGAGGTTATTTGGTGTCCGCACCGCAGTATGTCCGCACGTCAGCAACATGTCATAGAGGACATATATATTAATTTTTGCAATAAATAAGAAACTCAGTTTCTGAATTATCTGACAGCATTTACTCTTAATTCTGAAAAATCATAAAGAAAATAAAGTGACTGTCTCTTTAAGAATCCTGTTTCCTGTGTTTGTCCACATGGTGGCGATGTTGTACACAGTAATAATATCCCTATCCAGCAGACTGGGCTTATTATTTAGCCTTTGTGGTCAGAGTCCGACAATTGTCGCTGATAACATCGCCCACTGCGGGATTTACCCCACACGGGCACCTTTTTGGGTGTGTTTGTGAATTCCCCCCTGCAGCTTGTTAAATGGAGGCCCCTAGAGGTGGAGGCCCTTGGGCAACTGCCCCATGACGCCATTATTTAACGCTTTATTTTCTGAAAACTGACCATTTATTTCTTGTCCTTTCAGTGGCGGACACTTTAACCCCGCGGTGTCCCTGGGCGCCTTTATAATCGGAGGACTCAATATTTTCCTGGTAGTGCCATACTGGATTTGCCAACTCTGCGGAGGGATGATTGGAGCGGCGCTGGCCAAGGTATAACTATATAAAGGGAAGGCGCGCCTCGTACTCGTATATCTGGTCTTCTACTCTAGTCCTTGCCAAAGCTGCATTTTTAAAAAAAAAGCATGCAGGAGCTGGTGTCTCCTTTTTGCCTGTGGCGGGGAGTTGTAGTGCTGTGGTGCGTTGTAGGAGAGGTAGTAGACGTAGAGTGCAAAGAAAAATTCAATTTTTGAAGGAAGCTTTGGCTGTGACTGGAGCATATTCCCAAAAAAGAGGTAGAGACTCCAAGTATGGCGCGATATCCCTCCAGTTTTCTCACCCGTCTTGCTTCTTCCCAGGCCTTGACGTTGGAGTCCAGATTCCAGGATGCTGGCGGAGCTTCATTCAATCTTGTGAAGGATGACAGCCATGTTCCACGTGCCCTCGGAGCAGAAATTATAATGACGCTCTTCTTGGTGCTCGCTGTCTGCATGGGAGCCATCAATAAGAAGACCAGCACTCCTCTGGCCCCTTTTTGCATAGGATTCACTGTGACGGCAGACATCTTGGCTGGGTAAGGAAAACAAATGCCTAAAATCGCCTAGAAGACAAAGAAAAACACTCTGCTCTCCTATCCGTCGTCATCATTCCTCCTTCTCAGCTCCGGGACTTCTCTCGTGCTGCCCCCCGTTTCTGGAATTTGCTACCTCAAACCACAAGTGACATCTCCCCATAGGGATATAGTATAGCGGCTGTTTTCTTCGCCTCGCTGTCTGTCGTTACACTGTGTTAGTTCCTGGCTGACCGTCGTTCACATTGTGACATTTGTGTCTTACAGAGGGAACATTTCCGGAGCCTGCATGAACCCTGCCAGAGCCTTCGGTCCGGCTGTGGTGGCCGACTACTGGGCATATCACTGGATATACTGGGTTGGACCCATGATTGGTGGTCTGCTAGTAGGGGGAATTATAAGGTAAATCTACTTTTTGATCAATATTTTTTCTCCTTTATCGATCCCATACTTTCCTCTGTAGTAATTCTTATAGTGCCGCAATCCTGTAAAATCCACCGCTCTATAGTGTCGTGAGATCAAATAGTTGTAGGACAGAAACTAAACCAGGGATACAGGACGCAAATGATAGCAGTATGTACTGAGCAAAAAAAATACCGCCATACAGTGCTGAAAACGAATATGGTGCCTGAATCATACTGCCATACCGTGCCAAAACAAACCACGTACAACTCACAAATCAACCATGTTAATGCCAGATTAATTGGTCTTCATGGGTCTCTATGTGACCACCACATAACCTGTAATGTCCAAATAATACAGCCATATAGTGCAGTACCCAAGTGATACCTCCATGTAATATCCAAATAATATAGACATATAGTGCAGTACCCAAGTAATACCCCCGTGTAATATCTAAATAATACAGCCATATAGTGCAGTACCCAAGTGATACCTCCATGTAATATCTAAATAATACAGCCATATAGTGCAGTACCCAAGTGATACCTCCATGTAATATCCAAGTAATACAGCCATATAGTGCAGTACCCAAGTGATACCTCCATGTAATATCCAAGTAATACAGCCATATAGTGCAGTACCCAAGTGATACCTCCATGTAATGTCCAAATAATACAGCCATATAGTGCAGTACCCAAGTGATACCTCCATGTAATATCCAAGTAATACAGCCATATAGTGCAGTACCCAAGTGATACCTCCATGTAATGTCCAAGTAATACAGCCATATAGTGCAGTATCCAAGTGATACCTCCATGAAATGTCCAAATAATACAGCCATATAGTGCAGTACCCAAGTGATGCCTCCATGTAATATCCAAGTAATAAAGCCATATATTGCAGTACACAAGTGATACCTCCATGTAATGTCCAAATAATACAGACATATAGTGCAGTACCCAAGTGATACCCCTGTGTAATGTCTAAATAATACAGCCATATAGTGCAGTATCCAAGTGATGCCTCCATGTAACGTCCAAATAATATCAACATTCAGTGTCCGCACACTTATGTCAAAAGCATGGTCAGTATGGACTGCATGGATGAAAGCTCTGGTTCCATAATACCGCCATTTAGCGACCAAAGAGTAGAGTTATACACTGGTCAAATAATATTATCATACAGTAGCCAAACAATAATGTCTTTACAATTGGCACTGTAGGCTGCTTGGGACTACTCAGCTTCTAGAAAATACTTCATTAGTACAACTGCAATATAGTGACCAAATAGTACTGCCATACAATGGCCAAACAATATTACCATACAGTGGCCAAACAACGATAATGTTTAACTAATGGACATGATAAATGACAACTGGGCATGGTGGGCTGCATGGGTGACTACTTACAGAAAGTAGAACACCCCCATATAGTGACCAAATAGTACCGCCACACAATGACCAAATGATATTGCTAAACACTAATGCCTAAATAATAGGCGCTGCAAATAGCATTGCTGACCACTGGATATTGTCGGCTGCATGGAATTGCTCAGCTTCAAGAAAAACTGCAGTAGTTGAGTATGACCGTATAGTGACTTAAAAATACCGCCATACAATAAATATGTATTATCATCACCATACGGAGGCCAAACAATAATGTATAAATAATGGGCACAGTAGACTCAATTGATGACCTATCTTTTGAGTGATACTATCTCATTTGACTAACTGTTATGATCCGGTGACCCTGGAGCCGCATGTGACTATCTCTGGAGTTAGTGGTACTTGTACTGACCGCAATCCTAATACTGACACCGCAACTAGAAGTAGCCGTGGGATGTACCTGACATGGCCTAGACACCTTGACACAGCCGGAGGACTAAATACCCCTAAAGATGGAAATGGGAAATCCTATCTTGCCTCAGAGCAGAGCCCCAAAGGATAGGCAGCCCCCCACAAATATTGACTGTGAGTCTAAGAGGAAATACGTACACAGGCAGAAAAGACAGAGTTTAGCAAAAGAGGCACTACTAGCTACAATAGAAAAAGATAGGTCAGAGTACTAAGCGGTCAGAATTAAAACTCTAGAAAAATCCACAGCAGAATATACTACCTACTACATCTTACTAAAGACATAGGATGTATATCTGCATCTCCAAAGAATCCAGCATGACAGAAAAATCCAAACTAAAGTCTAAGCTGGACAAAAACACAATAGATTGCACTGCACATAAAAGCACACTGCATGCGTGCTACAGAGAACAAAAACAAGACACTTATCTTAGCTGAAATGACAGCAGGGCAAGTGGAGCCAGACAGAGATGAAATCCCTCCAAGATACAATGGACAACTGGCAGGGATTGATGGATCCTACCAACCTAAATACCTAATAGAACTGCAATAAGCAGAAACACCTGCCCTGATTACGATCCAGAGACCACTGCACTACCACTAGCAACCACCGGAGGGAGCCCAAGAGCAGAATTCACAACAGTACCCCCCCCTTGAAGAGGGGTCACCGAACCCTCACCAGAGCCCCCAGGCCGATCAGGACGAGCCCGGTGAAAGGCCCGAACCAAATTAGTAGCATGGACATCAGAGGCAAAGACCCAAGAATTATCCTCCTGGCCGTAACCCTTCCATTTGACAAGGTACTGAAGTTTCCGTCTCGAAAAACGAGAATCCAAAATCTTCTCAACCACATACTCCAACTCCCCATCAATCAACACAGGGGCCGGAGGATCAACAGAGGGAACAACGGGCACCACATATTTCCGCAATAAAGATCTATGGAAAACATTATGGATGGCAAAAGATGCTGGAAGGGCCAAACGAAAAGAAACCGGATTGATAATCTCAGAAATCCTATAAGGACCAATAAACCGAGGCTTAAACTTAGGGGAAGAAACCTTCATAGGAACAAGCCGGGAACCAACACACCGACGACGATTAGCAAAACGTTGCGCCTCCTCCTGAGACAACACCAAATTGTCCACCACATGAGCCCAAATTTGCTGCAACCTGTCAACCACAGAATCCACACCAGGACATCAGAAGGCTCAACCTGTCCTGAAGAAAAACGAGGATGAAAACCAAAATTACAAAAGAAGGGCGAAACCAAGGTAGCCGAACTAGCCCGATTATTAAGGGCAAACTCGGCCAATGGCAAGAAAGCCACCCAATCATCCTGATCAGCAGACACGAAGCATCTCAGATACGTTTCCAAAGTCTGATTAGTTCGCTCCGTTTGGCCATTTGTCTGAGGATGAAATGCAGAAGAAAAAGACAAATCAATGCCCAGCCTAGTACAAAAGGCCCGCCAAAACCTAGAAACAAACTGGGAACCTCTGTCGGACACAATATTCTCCGGAATACCATGCAAACGAACCACATGCTGAAAAAACAGAGGAACCAAATCAGAAGAGGAAGGCAACTTAAGGTACCTTCACACTAAGCGACGCTGCAGCGATACAGACAACGATGCCGATCGCTGCAGCGTCGCTGTTTGGTCGCTGGAGAGCTGTCACACAGACCGCTCTCCAGCGACCAACGATGCCGAGGTCCCCGGGTAACCAGGGTAAACATCGGGTTGCTAAGCGCAGGGCCGCGCTTAGTAACCCGATGTTTACCCTGGTTACCAGTGTAAAATGTAAAAAAACAAACAGTACATACTCACCTTCGCGTCCCCCGGCGTCCGCTTCCTGCACTGACTGAGTGCCGGCCCTAACAGCAGAGCGGTGACGTCACCGCTGTGCTGTGCTTTCACTTTACGGCCGGCGCTCAGTCAGTGCAGGAAGCAGACGCCGGGGGACACGAAGGTGTGTATGTACTGTTTGTTTTTTTACATTTTACACTGGTAACCAGGGTAAACATCGGGTTACTAAGCGCGGCCCTGCGCTTAGCAACCCGATGTTTACCCTGGTTACCATTGTAAAACATCGCTGGTATCGTTGCTTTTGGTGTCAAACACAACGATACACGGCGATCTGACGACCAAATAAAGTTCTGAACTTTAACCAACGACCAGCGATATCACAGCAGGATCCTGATCGCTGCTGCCTGTCAAACTCAACGATATCGCTAGCCAGGACGCTGCAACGTCACGGATCGCTAGCGATATCGTTTAGTGTGAAGGTACCTTTAGGCAAAGGGACCAAATGAACCATCTTAGAAAACCGGTCACAAACCACCCAGATAACCGACATCCTCTGGGAAACCGGAAAGTCTGAAATGAAATCCATAGAAATATGCGTCCAAGGCCTCTCAGGGACCGGCAAAGGCAAAAGCAACCCACTAGCACGGGAACAACAAGGCTTGGCCCACGCACAAGTCCCACAGGACTGCACGAAAGAACGCACATCCCGCGACAAAGAAGGCCACCAAAAAGACCTACTAACCAAATCTCTGGTACCAAAAATACCAGGATGGCCAGCCAACACAGAACAGTGAACTTCCGAAATCACTCTACTAGTCCATTTATCAGGAACGAACAGTTTCCCCACAGGACAGCAGTCAGGTTTGTCAGCCTGAAATTCCTGAAGAACCCGTCGCAAATCAGGGGAGATGGCAGAAAGGATCACCCCTTCCTTTAGAATGCCGACCGGTTCAAGGACCTCCGGAGAATCAGGCAAAAAGCTCCTAGAGAGGGCATCAGCCTTAATATTCTTAGAGCCCGGAAGATACGAGACCACGAAATCAAAACGAGAGAAAAACAAAGACCATCGAGCCTGTCTAGGATTCAGCCGCTTGGCAGACTCGAGGTAAATCAGATTTTTATGATCGGTCAAGACCACAATACGGTGCTTAGCTCCCTCAAGCCAATGTCGCCATTCCTCGAACGCCCACTTCATAGCCAACAATTCCTGATTGCCGACATCATAATTACATTCAGCAGGCGAAAATTTTCGGGAAAAGAAGGCACATGGCCTCATCAAGGAACCATCAGAATTCCTCTGAGACAAAACGGCCCCTGTCCCAATCTTAGAAGCGTCAATCTCAACCTGAAATGGAAGAGAAACATGTGGCTGACGCAACACCGGGGCCAAAGTAAATCGGTGTTTAAGCTCCTGAAAGGCAGAGACAGCCGCAGAGGACCAATTCGTAACATCAGCACCCTTTTTCGTCAAATCGGTCAGGGGTTTAACCACACTGGAGAAGTTAGCAATGAAACGGCGATAAAAATTAGCAAAGCCCCAAAATTTCTGAAGACTCTTCACAGATGTGGGCTGAATCCAATCATGAATGGCCTGAACCTTAACCGGATCCATCTCTATAGACGAGGGAGAAAAAATAAAGCCCAAAAAAGAAACCTTCTGCACCCCAAAGAGACACTTAGACCCCTTCACAAATAAAGCATTATCACGAAGGATCTGAAATACCATCCTGACCTGTTTCACATGAGACTCCCAATCATCGGAAAAAATCAAAATATCATCCAAATATACAATCATGAATTTATCAAGATAATTCCGGAAGATATCATGCATGAAAGACTGAAACACAGATGGAGCATTAGTGAGTCCGAATGGCATCACAAGGTATTCAAAATGGCCTTCGGGCGTATTAAACGCAGTTTTCTATTCATCACCCTGCTTAATACGAACAAGATTATATGCCCCTCGAAGGTCAATCTTAGTAAACCAACTAGCCCCCTTAATCCTAGCAAACAAATCGGAAAGCAAAGGCAAAGGGTATTGAAATTTGACCATAATCTTATTCAAGAGGCGATAATCAATACAAGGTCTCAAGGAGCCATCCTTCTTAGCAACAAAAAAAAAAATCCCGCTCCCAATGGTGAAGAAGATGGCCGAATATGCCCTTTCTCCAAAGACTCCTTAACATAACTCCGCATGGCGGTATGTTCAGGCACAGACAGGTTGAAAAGTCGGCCCTTAGGAAACTTACAACCTGGAATAAAGTCAATAGCACAATCACAGTCCCTGTGCGGTGGAAGGGAACTGGACTTGGGCTCATTGAACACATCCTGAAAATCAGACAAGAACTCTGGAACTTCAGAAGAGGAGGAAGAGGAGATTGACATTAAAGGAACGTCACCATGAACCCCCTGACAACCCCAACTAGTCACAGACATAGATTTCCAATCCAACGCCGGATTATGTACCTGTAACCATGGAAACCCCAGCAGAATAGCATCATGCAAATTATGCAACACCAGAAAGCGACAATCCTCCCGATGGGCTGGCGCCATGCACATGGTCACCTGTGTCCAAAACTGGGGTTTATTGTTAGCCAAAGGTGTAGCATCAATGCCCCTTAAAGGAATAGGGTTCTCCAAAGACTGCAAGGGGAAACCACAACGCCTGGCAAATTCAAAGTCCATTAAGTTCAAAGCGGCGCCTGAATCCACAAACGCCATGACAGAAAATAACGATAATGAGCAAATCAATGTCACAGATAACAGAAATTTAGGTTGTACGGTACCAATGGTAACTGAACTAGCGATCCTCTTAGTACGCTTAGGGCAGACCGAAATGACATGAGAAGCATCGCCACAGTAAAAACACAACCTATTCTGACGTCTGAATCCCCGTTGTTCCGCTCCATACAGAGTCCTATCACACTGCATAGGCTCAGGCATCTGCTCTGAGGACAACGCCACAGCGCGCACAGCTCTGCGCTCACGCAGGCGCCGATCAATCTGAATGGCCAGAGACATAGAATCGCTCAGACCAATAGGCGTGGGGAACCCCACCATAACATCTTTAACCGATTCAGAAAGACCCTTTCTGAAAATTGCCACCAAAGCATCATCATTCCACTTAGTCAGTACAGACCACTTTCTAAATTTCTGACAATACGATTCTGCCGCTTCTTGACCCTGAAACAGGGCCAAAAAGGTCTTCTCAGCATGATTCACAGAATTTGGTTCATCATATAATAACCTTAGAGCCTGAAAGAAGGCTTCTACATTAAGCAAGGCAGGATTCCCAGATTCCAGGGAAAATGCCCAATCCTGAGGATCGCCACGCAGTAGGGAGATTACAATTTTTACCTGCTGTATGGGATCACCAGAATAACGAGGTTTTAGAGCAAAAAACAGTTTACAGTTAATTTTCAAACTCAAAAATTTAGACCTGTCCCCAAAAAATAAATCAGGAGTAGGAATCCTAGGCTCTAAAACCGGAGTCTGAACAATATAATCGGAAATACCCTGCACCCTAGCAGCCAGCTGATCCACACGAGAAGCCAATGCCTGAACATCCATGCCAACACACCGCTCCTCAGTCACCCAGAGGTAAAGAGGGAAGGAAAGACAAAACAGGCTACAGAAAAAAAAATGGCTCAGCACTTTTCCTCCCTTCTTCTGAGATGCATTTAACTCATTGTTGGCCAGTTGTACTGTTATGATCCGGTGACCCAGGAGCCGCATGTGACTATCTCTGGAGTTAGTGATACCTGTACTGACCGCAATCCTAATACTGACACCGCAACTAGAAGTAGCCGTGGGATGTACCTGACATGGCCTAGACACCTCGACACAGCCGGAGGACTAAATACCCCTAAAGATGGAAATGGGAAATCCTATCTTGCCTCAGAGCAGAGCCCCAAAGGATAGGCAGCCCCCCTCAAATATTGACTGTGAGTCTAAGAGGAAATACGTACACAGGCAGAAAAGACAGAGTTTAGCAAAAGAGGCACTACTAGCTACAATAGAAAAAGATTACAGAGTACTAAGCGGTCAGTATTAAAACTCTAGAAAAATCCACAGCAGAATGTACTACATACTACATCTTACTAAAGACATAGGATGTATATCTGCATCTCCAAAGAATCCAGCATGACAGAAAAATCCAAACTAAAGTCTAAGCTGGACAAAAACACAATAGATTGCAC
Organism: Ranitomeya variabilis; assembly: GCF_051348905.1. Classification (NCBI taxonomy): domain Eukaryota; kingdom Metazoa; phylum Chordata; class Amphibia; order Anura; family Dendrobatidae; genus Ranitomeya; species Ranitomeya variabilis. Next base: position 23,095,275 of record NC_135238.1, read on the forward strand.
TGCACATAAAAGCACACTGCATGTGTGCTACAGAGAACAAAAACAAGACACTTATCTTAGCTGAAATGACAGCAGGGCAAGTGGAGCCAGACAGAGATGAAATCCCTCCAAGATACAATGGACAACTGGCAGGGATTGATGGATCCTACACACCTAAATACCTAATAGAACTGCAATAAGCAGAAACACCTGCCCTGATTACAATCCAGAGACCACTGCACTACCACTAGCAACCACCGGAGGGAGCCCAAGAGCAGAATTCACAACAGCTAACATCATACAGTAACCAAATAATACTGTCATATAGTGACCAAATAATACTGCCATACAGTGACCAAATAGTATCACCATGCAATTGCCAAATTATACCCCTATAGTTACCAAATACCCAATATAGTGACCAAATAATACCGCCATACAATGACCTAATAATATCACCAAACAATGACTATATAAGATCGCCATACAATAACCAAATAATACCGCCACACAGTGCTCAAATACTACCGCCATATAATTACCAAATAATAACACAATACAAGGAACTAATAATACCGCCATATACTGCGGTAATAAATGCGGTAACTGCTGTTTTTCTCTTTTCCTAAGGTTACTCCTCGGAGACCCCAAAACTCGCCTCTTTCTGAAATGACGTCATATGAAGAGTCTCCCCGCTCGTCAGGTGCCACCAGCAGATGGCGCCATTTCCACTCTCACATCTACAGAACTGGAGATCTGGGTCCCAAGTCATGAACTTTCCCAGATGGCTATAAGTACCTGGAGGGAGGATCCTACACACCCCGCTCTCCGCCAAACTGCACCGAACCAGGAGGCTAACGGTGACACCGAGGAGGCGCAGTCACTGCTGACACCACCAGCCCACCAGGATCACTGCTGACACCACCGGCCCACCAGGACCACTGATGATACCACCGACCCACCAGGACCACCACTAGGGGAGGCTCTTACGTACATTGCTCCGAATAACCTCATTTTATGCAAAACGCCTGTTTTGGGGCTTAGATGACTCTGGGATGTCTATAGCTGTAATACCCCGGAGGCGCAGCACTAGATAGCGGTATACGCGCACAGTAGCGGCATTTTAACCACCGTGTGGTTCTCTCTTTCTCTCCGCTTGTTTTTTTTTTTTTTTTTCATTTTAAGCTTCTTTATTACTTCTTGTCTGCAGGGTCACGGCATCCGAGGGGTTAAGTTAGATCACCAGTATAAGTCCCATTCAGACTGGGAATTTCCAGGTATTGAGACTGGGATAAGTTACAGGAAGAATGGTGGCATCCCCTTATCCCAGTCTGGTCGGACATCTGTAAATGTCTCGGCTGCTGCGGAACTGAATGAATTATGATGCAATAACCCGGAGCAGTGTAAATATACTGACAGAGGTCTCCATCCTGGGGCTCGTCAGCTCTTGGGACACTACAACTGCCAGCATGCCCTGACAGCTTTACAGGGTGATACCGAAGCCGCAGGATGTGGAAAAAAGAAGAAGGGTCTTTTTGAGTGTATACGAAAGATACAAATGGGCGGGGCTACGTATATTTAGACCCCCAACTAATTATTTCAGACCCCAGACCAGACCCCTTATAAGATTATCAAAATCCTATAATAATATCAGACCCTCAAATTAATTTCCAATCTTAGACCAGACCTCTATAAAATCACTGAATCCCAGAGCAGACCCCTATAAAATCACTGGATTCCAGACCAGACCTCTATAAAATCACTGGATCCCAAACCAGACCTCTATAAAATCACTGAATCCTAGACCAGAACCCTATAAAATCACTGGATCCCAGACCAGACCCCTATAAAATCACTGAATCGCAGACAAGACCCCTATAAAATCACTGAATCCCAGACCAGAACCCTATAAAATCACTGAATCCTAGACCAGAACCCTATAAAATCACTGGATCCCAAACCAGACCTCTATAAAATCACTGAATCCCAGACCAGACCCCTATAAAATCACTGCATCCCAGACCAGACCCCTATAAAATCACTGGATCCCAAACCAGACCTCTATAAAATCACTGCATCCCAGACCAGACCCCTATAAAATCACTGAATCCCAGACCAGACCCCTATAAAATCACTGAATCCCAGACCAGACCCCTATAAAATCACTGGATCCCAGACCAGACCCCTATAAAATCACTGAATCCTAGACCAGAACCCTATAAAATCACTGGATCCCAAACCAGACCTCTATAAAATCACTGCATCCCAGACCAGACCCCTATAAATCACTGGATCCCAAACCAGACCTCTATAAAATCACTGAATCCTAGACCAGAACCCTATAAAATCACTGAATCCCAGACCAGAACCCTATAAAATCACTGAATCCCAGACCAGACCCCTATAAAATCACTGCATCCCAGACCAGACCCCTATAAAATCACTGGATCCCAGACCAGACCCCTATAAAATCACTGAATCCCAGACCAGACCCCTATAAAATCACTGGATCCCAGACCAGACCCCTATAAAATCACTGGATCCCAAACCAGACCTCTATAAAATCACTGAATCCCAGACCAGACCCCTATAAAATCACTGGATCCCAGACCATTGCAATAACATTAGACCTCTATATTAATATCAGACACCTATATTAATGCCAGACCCCAAACCAGGCCCCTTTAAAAAATATCATACCCCTTAGCGAAACTCTATATTAATATCAGAACCCAGATCAGAACTATAAATTAATTTTATACTCCAAACCAGACAGCTGTATTATCATTGGACTGTATTATCATTGGATCCCAAACCAGCCCCCTTATAATACTATCAAAACCCCTATATTAAAATTAGACCCCTAAAAAATTCAGGCCTCGGACCAGATCCCTTAATTATATTCAGCCCCCTATTAGTATCAGAAACTTGATCCTAAAATTAATTTCGGACCCCAGACCAAACCCCTATATTAATCTAAGATCCCAGCCCAGACCCCTTATAATATTATCAAACACAAAACCAGACTCCTATAGTAATTTCAGACCCCAAAACAGGCCCCTTGTAAGAATATTAAACCCTAGACCAAAGCCTTGCTTTAATATTAGACCCCCTAAATTAATTTGAGACTTCAATATTAATGTCAAACCCTAGACCAGACCCTAAGATTATCATTGGATCCCAGACCAGACCCTTATATTAACATCTGAGCGCTAAATTAATTTTAGACCCCAGACCAGACCCCCTAAATTAATGTCAGACCCCTTGTAAAAATGTCAAACCCCTTATCAAAACTCTATATTAATATCAGAACACAGATCAGACCGCTATATTAATTTCAGACCACAATATTAACGTCAGCCCCTAGACCAGACCCCTATATTATCATCATATTATCCCAAACCAGCCCCCTTACAATACTATCAATCTCCTATATTAATATCAGTGACCCCAAAAAAATTTAGGCCTCAGACCAGAGCTCTTAAATATATTCAGACCCCTATATTAATATCAGATACTAGATCCTTATATTAAATTTTGGACACCAGGACCAGTCCCTTATATTAATGTAGGATCCCAGCCAAGACCCCTTATAATAATATCAAGCCCAAGACCAGACTCCTATAATAATTTCAGACCCCAGATTAGGCCCCTTATAATTATATTGAAATCTTTCCATTAATATCAGACCCCTAAATTAATTTCAGACCTCAGACCAGACCCCTTCAATGTATTTTCACCCCGAACAGTTTGGAACTACTGGTCATCCTTGGTAATTGGTCATATACAAAACTGCCAGCAGGGGGAGCTCTATAAAAACTACAAAGATTGAGAACTCTGGTGACACCATAAACTCTATGGCATCGTGCTCTATGTATATATTACTAATTTCATAATTAAATATATTCATTTTTAAGAACATGTGCCGTTCTGCTTTTTCTCTGTTGTGTCAGAAAACAATCACATTTTAAGGGAATGATATTGTCATAATTTAGGCTCAAGTACTTCCGTGTTGCCCATAAACATCCACGTGAAGCAGTGCTGAAGTGTAAAGCATGGGGTGCAGAGCAGTAGGATAAAACTAAAGAGAGAGACCATCTCAGATGTAACTAGAGTCTGATGGGCTCCGCTGCAAAATGTGGACCTGGGCCGCCACCTCCATGTTGGTCCGATGTATGGGGGGCATTCCAGATCCTATAAAGACACACGTGTTCACCCTCCGTGGGATGATGTCCTCATCCTGGCACCTTTATGTAATAATGCCCTAGTGTTGGCCCCTGTAACAATGTCTCCCATCCTGGTCCCTTTTTGTAATAATGTCCCCCCTCCCGGCGTCCAGCCTGTAATAATGTCCTTCATCCTGTGCCCCTTCCTGTTATAATGTCCCCTGTTGTGGGCCTCTTCTTGTTATAATGTTTGCCATCCTTGGCCTCTTCCTGGATAATGTTCCCCATCATGGGCCCCTTCCTGGTATTATGTCCCCCATCATGGGCCCCTTCCTGGTATTATGTCCCCCATCATGGGACCCTTCCTGGTATAATGTCGCTCATCCTGTCCCTTTCCAGTAATAATCTCCCCCATCATGGGCCCCTCCTGGTATTATGTCCCCCATCATGGGCCCCTTCTAGTAATAATCTCCCTCATCATTGGCCCCTTCTTTGCATTATGTACATCATCCTGTTCCCTTCCAGTAATAATTTCCCCCATCATGGGCCCCTCCTGGTATAATGTCCCCTGTCTTGGGCCCCTTACTGTAATAATGTTCCTCATCCTGGCCTCTTCCTGAAATAATGTCCCTCATCCTGGTATACTGACTTCCATCATGGGTCCCTTCCTGGTATAATGTCCCCATCCTATAACAATGTCCCCCATCATGGGCCCCTTTCTGTAACAATGTCCCCCTTCCTGGTATAATGTCCCCCATCCTATAACAATGTCCCCATCATGGGCCCTTTCCTGGTATACTGTCCGCCCATCACGGGCTCCTTCCCGTAACAATGTCCCCCTTCCTGGTATAATGTCCCCCACCCTGGGCTCCTTCCTGTTACAATGTCCCCCACCCTGGGCCCCGTCCTGGTATAATGTCCCCCACCCTGTGCTCCTTCCTGTTACAATGTCCCCCACCCTGGGCTCCTTCCTGGTATAATGTCCCCCACCCTGGGCCCCTTCCTGGTATAATGTCCCCCACCCTGGGCCCCTTCCTGGTATAATGTCCCCCACCCTGGGCCCCTTCCTGGTATAATATCTCCCACCCTGGGCCCCTTCCTGGTATAATGTCCCCCACCCTGGGCTCCTTCCTGGTATAATGTCCCCCACCCTGGGCCCCTTCCTTCTACAATGTCCCCCCATGCCGACGTCAGCCACTTCAGTTGAATACTCATCCTCAGACGCACATCCAGTTACACTAGGCGCTGACGTCGGCGGCTCCCTCTTCCGCACTCGTTACGTCCCTGCTCATCACTTTGGTATTTTCCTGATGATGGAGCTGCGGGTCGCTGATCATATTTATATCTTAGTTAACCCCTTAATGACTCAGCCAATTTTCATTTTTCCTGTTTTGATTATTTTGGTTTATGTCGCCATTTTCCAAGACCCATCACTTTTTTTTTTTTTTTTTAATTTTTCATTGACGGAGCTGATCGGGGGCTTATTTTTTGCTTGGAGAACTGTACTTTTTGATGGTCATTTTTTGGAACGCATACGACGTTTTGATTGGAGGAGGTTTTGACCCGCTCCAAAAATAAAAAAATGCTATTTTGGTCTCCTATCGCCCCTCTTCACTGAAAAACTGTACTTCTACGTCTCATCATGTATTATATGCTGTTCTTGGGCCCCAAATGCAAAAATTGAATTTGACATTTGTCATTGATGTCTTTTTTTTTTTTTTTGGCAGAGGGTCCCCCCTAGGACACCGGGGCTCTGGTGCGACTTTTACCTCTTCACCCAATATAGCAATGGTGACAACCGAGAAAGAAGGGACGCAAAGGGTTAAAAAGAAAATCTCTCCTGCCTCTTGGCAGTGGGGGCAGCTAATGCCCTGATCGGGGGGGCAGCGTTGGCAGAAGCGCGAGGGGGCAGCGTCGCCCTCCAAATGGGGCAAGGTCACACGAGTGCACCAGACTGCGGGCAAGCAGAAGCCAGGGACAGCACAGCGGCTGCATTTAGCGCGTCCTCCGCCTGCTCCTCTCCTTGCCGCTGGGTCCCTCCAGCGCCCCATAAAGCAGACTGCACATTACTCTAAGTGCCGCGCCGGCGAGATACATTTTCTGAATACAGACGCTCAACAATAAAAAAAAATAAATAAAAAAAATTCAATTCTGTCAAACGTGAATAAAGAAAAGCAATCCCGCTAATGTGTTTTCTGAGCGATGGGTAAAATGCTGACGAGATGCTCCGCCGGAGACGGCTGCTGCAGAAAGCGAAAAAAGGCTCCAAACGTGCAGAAGAAAAGGAATTAAAGAAGAACGCCGCCTTTTATTATAGATCTCCCCATCTTGTATTTTGTAAAAAAAAAAAAAAAAAAAATCTGAAAGGGTTAATCGAAATTTCCATATAATGTATTGCAAAATGTGGTGAAAAAGTGGGAAAAAAACAATTTTTTTTTTATTTTTTTTTTAAGTTTACCTTGCCATAAAAATGACCGGGTGATGACGCGATTCTCCAGATCAGTACGATTACGACGACACCAAATTTGTATTTTTTACAATTTTTTTTAACTTTTTTTGTAGCCTAAATAAAGCTGAATTTTGCAAAAAAAAAAAAAACCAAAAATAGTTTATGTTGCCTTTATTCTGAGACCCGTAATGTTTCGCTTTTTTTGTCCGTTGAGCTATGTGAGAGCTTTTTTTTTTTTTTTTTTTTTTTTGCATGGCGAGCTGGAGTCTTGATTGTTACTAATTTGGGATGCTTCACATGTTTAGATCACATTTTTTGAAGGGGGAGGCGCATCACCTAAAAAATGGCAATTCTGAAGATTTTTGCTTTTTTTTTCCCTTTAGACAATTTCCCAATTATATATATATATATATATATATATATATATATTTTTTTTTTTTTTTCGTAAATTGGACTTATATTTTTTTCATCTTTTTTATTTTTTGAATTGAAAAGGTCTGTAATTGAACATATGATATATTTTTTATGCTTAGAAAAAAAAAATATTTTCATTTTAGATTTTAGTTCCCTTGGGGGACTTGGGTTTGATCGCATGTACAATATACTGCAATACGACCACATGAGGAGAAATTGACTCCCTCCTATAAAGCCAAGCCGCAGGTGCACCAAGATGGCTGTGAGGGGGCAATGGCGACAGGCGACCATTTAAATGCCGCTGTCAGAGATTGACAGTGGTATCTAAACAGTTAACAGTAGTGATCGGACATCGCTATGTATAGGGTGGGCTCAGCTACTGACATGTTTATGTACATCAGCGGGCACAAAGGGGTTAAAGCCGTGATCTCCAACCTGTGACTTTTCTTCTGCAGAAGAAGTCAGGACTACTACCCCCACCGTTGTGACAGCTGAGTATATTGGCCAATCTCTATTTCACTGAATTTCTTATGAAGAAATTCTATCAACGACTCGCGCTTCACACCACACAGGGAGCAGCGATTCCTGGTAACTGATCATTTACATCCCACTCATAAAATAGATGGAGGTAGGAACACAGTAAAGACCACTCTCTCTCTGCACCCCCCAAAGCTTATAATTTGTTGGTCTCCCTAGCTAGGTGTAATGCACACAGTGATATCACAGTACAGGGATAATACACACTGTGATGTCACAGTACAGGGATAATACACACAGTGATGTCACAGTACAGGGATAATACACACAGTGATGTCACAGTACAGGGATAATACACACAGTGATATCACAGTACAGGGATAATATACAGTGATGTCACAGTACAGGGATAATACACACTGTGATGTCACAGTACAGGGATAATACACACAGTGGTGTCACAGTACAGGGATAATACACACTGTGATGTCACAGTACAGGGATAATACACACGGTGATGTCACAGTACAGGGATAATACACACAGTGATGTCACAGTACAGGGATAATACACACAGTGATGTCACAGTACAGGGATAATACACACTGTGATGTCACAGTACAGGGATAATACACACAGTGATGTCACAGTACAGAGATAATACACACAGTGATGTCAGTACAGGGATAATACACACAGTGGTGTCACAGTACAGGGATAATACAGTGATGTCACAGTACAGGGATAATACACACAGTGATGTCACAGTACAGGGATAATATACACAGTGATGTCACAGTACAGGCATAATACACACAGTGATGTCACAGTACAGGGATAATATACACAGTGATGTCACAGTACAGGGATAATACACACAGTGATGTCACAGTACAGGGATAATATACACAGTGATGTCACAGTACAGGCATAATACACACAGTGATGTCACAGTACAGGGATAATACACACAGTGATGTCAAAGTACAGGGAAAATGCACACAGTGGTGTCACATTACAGGAATAATACACAGTGATGTCACAGTACAGGGATAATACACACAGTGATGTCACAGTACAGGGATAATGCACATAGTGATGTCACAGTACAGGGATAATACACACTGTGATGTCACAGTACAGGGATAATACACACTGTGATGTCACAGTACAGGGATAATACACACAGTGATGTCACAGTACAGGGATAATACACACAGTGATGTCACAGTACAGGGATAATAGACACAGCGATGTCACAGTACAGGGATAATACACACAGCGATGTCACAGTACAGGGATAATACACACAGAGATGTCACAGTACAGGGAAAATACACACTGTGATGTCACAGTACAGGGATAATACACACTGTGATGTCACAGTACAGGGATAATACACACAGTGATGTCACAGTACAGGGATAATACACACAGTGATGTCACGGTACAGGGATAATACACACAGTGATGTGACGGTATAGAGATAATACACACAGTGATGTCACGGTACAGGGATAATACACACAGTGGTGTCACAGTACAGGGATAATACACACTGTGATGTCACAGTACAGGGATAATACACACGGTGATGTCACAGTACAGGGATAATACACACAGTGATGTCACAGTACAGGGATAATACACACAGTGATGTCACAGTACAGGGATAATACACACTGTGATGTCACAGTACAGGGATAATACACACAGTGATGTCACAGTACAGAGATAATACACACAGTGATGTCACAGTACAGGGATAATACACACAGTGGTGTCACAGTACAGAGATAATACAGTGATGTCACAGTACAGGGATAATACACACAGTGATGTCACAGTACAGGGATAATATACACAGTGATGTCACAGTACAGGCATAATACACACAGTGATGTCACAGTACAGGGATAATATACACAGTGATGTCACAGTACAGGCATAATACACACAGTGATGTCACAGTACAGGGATAATACACACAGTGATGTCACAGTACAGGGATAATACACACAGTGATGTCACAGTACAGGGATAATATACACAGTGATGTCACAGTACAGGCATAATACACACAGTGATGTCACAGTACAGGGATAATACACACAGTGATGTCAAAGTACAGGGAAAATGCACACAGTGGTGTCACATTACAGGAATAATACACAGTGATGTCACAGTACAGGGATAATACACACAGTGATGTCACAGTACAGGGATAATGCACATAGTGATGTCACAGTACAGGGATAATACACACAGTGATGTCACAGTACAGGGATAATACACACAGTGATGTCACAGTTCAGGGATAATACACACAGTGATGTCACAGTACAGGGATAATACACACAGTGATGTCACAGTACAGGGATAATACACACAGTGATGTCACAGTATAGGGATAATACACACAGTAATGTCACAGTACAGGGATAATACACACAGTGATGTCACAGTACAGGGATAATACACACAGTGATGTCACAGTATAGGGATAATACACACAGTAATGTCACAGTACAGGGATAATACACACTGACACTACTATATATACATAACATAGGAGACGCAGAGACTGCTGTATATATATCACATAGTGTACACTGGGACTGCTGTATACATCACATAGGAGACACTGAGATCATAGTTACTACCATTGAAGCCCCACCACCATGACCACCTGAAGGTCCTGACTGTTAGTAAGGATGTGATACTTTCCCATAGGGGGGACAGGAGCAGATCTCAGTCACTGGACCGTTTTGTATCAGCACCGGCCACATTTGCAGCAAACTCTCACTTGTGATCACCGTTACTTCTGGGTTTCAGGCTTTTGAATGTGAACAGGAACATTTCCGCCGCATTTATAGTGAGCTTTGGATCCTTTTTGCCTCTTCCGATTAGGTTGCGTGAAGGGACGACACAATGTCCTAATGTCTGAAGCTGTAGAACTTTTATATGTAGCGATTATACTTTTTTATTGGATGAAAACCTCTGGATATTAATACACCGTAATGGGCCGAGACGGGCACCGTGCGGGTCGCTGCTTAGCGGACATGGGCGCACTCACTCGCGAAATCAGCTTTACGGGCACAAATGAAGCTGATAACATCGTAAGTGGTGAACGAGCGCTCATCCGTCCAGGATTTGGGGGTGCGGTGACCTTATTACAGGATGGGCCCCCGATCCTGAGAAATCCAGCACAAGGTACATCTCGGCAGGCCGCACAGGGGTTAATTCTCTCCATCTTTTTTTTTTCTTCGCCGTGGCTGTAAGAACGTGGATCTTCTCCAGTTTTCTTTCTCCCCTTGCAAAATGTGTGAAGAAAGAGCAGGATCTATTTTTAAAGAATAATTAGCACGTTGTGCGCCCCGCTACTTCATTACTTAGAAATCGGGGCGGCACCCGCAGCAGAAAGTGAGACAATGACTCCCGCAGAAGATGCCGTCGCCGGATTTAGCGGTTTGGTGAAAGATGCCCGGCTTAACCCTTGTCTGACCATCTCCTATTGAACCCAATGAAAAAATGACACTTGGACATAATCATATTCAGATTGTCTTGCTAGAATGGAATAACATACCTGCATTATTGCGAAAACGGCGCCACCCTTGTACAAAGGTTGTGTGTGGTATTGCAGCTCTAAAGATGTAAAAAAAAAAAAGGGGTGCGCTGCAATAACACTTACAACCTGTGGACACTTGTGGCGCTGTTTTTGCAATAAAGAAGCCATGTTTCTTTTTAACCTGTACAATTATTTCCCCAGCAGGCTTTTTTTAATATTTTATTTTTTGCATTTTTTTCCACCCTTCCCCACAAAAAAAAAACAAAAAAAAACAATTTTTTTTAGTCTTTCTGTCAACATCACAGGAGGACGGGTTGGCAATTTGAATGGCGCCATAAATGTTATAATATAATATATTGAAAGACAGGAGAAACAAATTGCAAATAGGATGAGCTCACATGTAAAGCGCCATGGAATAAATGGCGCTATAAAAATGAATAATAATAATAACAATAATAATAAGTGATGAAAAAAAAAAACTAGTCCGTCATTATTTTGGGGTTTTATTTTTACAATGTTCCTCGTGCAGTAAAAGTGACCAAGTAACAAGACTGTGAATACTAAAGTTGTGCAATTTTTTTAATGTATTTTAAGGCTACGATGAACTTTTTGAGGAGTTTTTGATGTTGCAGATTTTCTTTTTTTTTTAAATACGCAGTGTCAAAAAGTCACCAAAAACTCCTAGAGTATAAGAAAAAATTCCAATATGTCACCTGCCATTTTTTTTTTTGCTTTATGGCTTTTACTTTAAGGAATAAATAATTTTAGATTTGGACTTTTAAAAATCTAGTAATGGAAATATATTTTTTGAATGGGTTTTTGTTATTTTTTTTATATTATCATTATAACTATTTTTCTCATAATTTTTTTTTGCTTTTTTTACGTATTTTTGAGTCCCTTTAGGAAACTTGAACCTGTAATCGTTTGATCGCACGTACTATATTCATCAATATTGTAGTTTATAGTGAAATGTATGGCCTCCTACGATCCCAGTCCTAAAGACAGCAGTACTGGGAGTCTTCGTAAAGCTTCTGCCTGCTTTGGCAACCCTCTGGCAGCGACATTTCGGTGGATAAACAGCAGTGATCAGAGCTAACTCTGATCCCTGCTGTTAGAAGTAGGCGTAGGCTGTATAACACAGCCGCCACCAGCTGGTAATGGATAGGACCTGGTCTCCTATTGTGAAGGGTCTTTCCTGGTGCCGACCCATCGAGTCATTGACTCAAGACCAACTTGATCCTCTTTGTGGGACCGTGCGCTAACTCGACCACAAAAACCTAGAATGTGACTCCCAGTTCCACCATTTAGGGCCACATCAGCCCCTACCAGACTATGGATGAAAATTCCATATTGATTGTAGGCCTAAAAGCCTCACAGGGAAAGGAAGACGCAAGGTGAACACATTGGGGGAAATATATCAAAATCGGTGCTATGGAAAATTAGAGTGGTTGCCCATAGCAACCGACCAGAGATCTGTTGTCATTTACCAGAGGCCTTTGTAAAAATGAAGGAGCGGTTGCTATGGGCAACTGCTATAAATCTCCCCCGTTGCCTCTCCTCATCATCTGGCGTCTGTCACTGTGGTCTGTGTCCTCACCAGCGCTACATCTCCACAACCCAGATAATGTGCGCTGAACAGCTGCGGATCAGAACAAATCTGAAACATCTGCGAGTCCGGTCACACGCTTAATTGATAAAACGGATGTTCCCACTTCCTCGAAGCTGTCTGAAATACCGCCATTGTTCCCGAAAGACGAGCGCTGGATAACGAGCAGAGACAATTCACTATTAATATTTATATCATTGAAACAAGAAAACTGCAATCACTGAGGTAATGTCTAAAATATCACATATATTGAATCTGCTCCCACCACTAATCCATATTTACTTTTTTTTTTAAGTAGCGGTTTTGGCAAATAAACGAAAAGTTTAGCAACATTTTTTCAGCTACTGACTGTTAAGTTTTGAAATTTACTAGTTAAGAATACAACTACTATAATACTGCCCCTATGTACAAGAATATAACTACTATAATACTGCTCCTATGTACAAGAATATAACTACTATAATACTGCTCCCTATGTACAAGAATATAACTACTATAATACTGCTCCTATGTACAAGAATATAACTACTATAATACTGCTCCTATATACAAGAATATAACTACTATAATACTGTCCCTATGTACAAGAATATAACTACTATAATACTGCTCCTATGTACAAGAATATAACTACTATAATACTGCTCCTATATACAAGAATATAACTACTATAATACTGCCCCTATGTACAAGAATATAACTACTATAATACTGCTCCTATGTACAAGAATATAACTACTATAATACTGCTCCCTATGTACAAGAATATAACTACTATAATACTGCTCCTATGTACAAGAATATAACTACTATAATACTGCCCCTATGTACAAGAATATAACTACTATAATACTGCCCCTATGTACAAGAATATAACTACTATAATACTGCCCCTATGTACAAGAATATAACTACTATAATACTGCCCCTATGTACAAGAATATAACTACTATAATACTGCCCCTATGTACAAGAATATAACTACTATAATACTGCCCCTATGTACAAGAATATAACTACCATAATACTGCTCCCTATGTACAAGAATATAACTACTATAATACTGCTCCTATGTACAATATAACTACTATAATACTGCCCCTATGTAAAAGAATATAACCACTATAATACTGCCCCTATGTAAAAGAATATAACTACCACAATACTGCTCCCTATGTACAAGAATATAACTACTATAATACTGCCCCCTATGTACAGGAATATAACTACTATAATACTGCTCCTATGTACAAGAATATAACTACTATAATACTGCTCCTATGTACAAGAATATAACTACTATAATACTGCCCCTATGTACAAGAATATAACCACTATAATACTGCCCCCTATGTACAAGAATATAACTACTATTATACTGCCCCAATGTACAAGAATATAACTACTATAATACTGCTCCTATGTACAAGAATATAACTACTATAATACTGCCCCATATATGGAAGAAGATAACTACTATAATATTGCTCCTATGTACAAGAATATAACTACTATAATACTGCCCCTATGTACAAGAATATAACTACTATAATACTGCCCCTATGTACAGGAATATAACTACTATAATACTGCCCCATGTACAAGAATATAACTACTATAATACTGCCCCTATGTACAAGAATATAACTACTATAATACTGCTCCTATGTACAAGAATATAACTACAATAATACTGCTCCTATGTACAAGAATATAACTACTATAATACTGCTCCTATGTACAAGAATATAACTACTATAATACTGCCCCCTATGTAGAAGAATATAACTACTATAATATTGCTCCTATGTACAAGAATATAACTACTATAATACTGCTCCTATGTACAAGAATATAACTACTATAATACTGCCCCTGTGTACAAGAATATAACTACTATAATACTGCTCCTATGTACAAGAATATAACTACTATAATACTGCTCCTATGTACAAGAATATAACTACTGTAATACTGCTCCTGTGTACAAGAATATAACTACTATAATACTGCTCCTATGTACAAGAATATAACTACTATAATACTGCTCCTATGTACAAGAATATAACTACTATAATACTGCCCCTATGTAAAAGAATATAACTACTATAATACTGCCCCTATGTAAAAGAATATAACTACCACAATACTGCTCCCTATGTACAAGAATATAACTACTATAATACTGCCCCCTATGTACAAGAATATAACTACTATAATACTGCTCCTATGTACAAGAATATAACTACTATAATACTGCCCCTATGTACAAGACTATAACTACTATAATACTGCTCCTATGTACAAGAATATAACTACTATAATACTGCCCCTATGTACAAGACTATAACTACTATAATACTGCCCCCTATGTACAAGAATATAACTACTATAATACTGCCCCCTATGTACAAGAATATAACTACTATAATACTGCTCCTATGTACAAGAATATAACTACTATAATACTGCCCCCTATGTAGAAGAATATAACTACTATAATATTGCTCCTATGTACAAGAATATAACTACTATAATACTGCTCCTATGTACAAGAATATAACTACTATAATACTGCCCCTGTGTACAAGAATATAACTACTATAATACTGCTCCTATGTACAAGAATATAACTACTATAATATTGCCCCTGTGTACAAGAATATAACTACTATAATACTGCTCCTATGTACAAGAATATAACTACTATAATACTGCTCCTATGTACAAGAATATAACTACTATAATACTGCCCCTGTGTACAAGAATATAACTACTATAATACTGCTCCTATGTACAAGAATATAACTACTATAATACTGCTCCTATGTACAATAATATAACTACTATAATACTGCCCCTGTGTACAAGAATATAACTACTATAATACTGCTCCTATGTACAAGAATATAACTACTATAATACTGCTCCTATGTACAAGAATATAACTACTATAATACTGCTCCTATGTGCAAGAATATAACTACTATAATACTGCTCCTATGTACAAGAATATAACTACTATAATACTGCCCTATGTACAAGAATATAACTACTATAATACTGCCCCTATGTACAAGAATATAACTAATATAATACTGCCCCTATGTACAAGAATATAACTACTATAATACTGCCCCTGTGTACAAGAATATAACTACTATAATACTGCCCCTGTGTACAAGAATATAACTACTATAATACTGCCCTATGTACAAGAATATAACTACTATAATACTGCCCCTATGTACAAGAATATAACTGCTATAATACTGCCCCTATGTACAAGAATATAACTACTATAATACTGCCCCTGTGTACAAGAATATAACTATTATAATACTGCTCCTATGTACAAGAATATAACTACTATAATACTGCCTCTATGTACAAGAATATAACTACTATAATACTGCTCCTATGTACAAGAATATAACTACTATAATACTGCTCCTATGTACAAGAATATAACTACTATAATACTGCCCCTATGTACAAGAATATAACTACTATAATACTGCCCCTATGTACAAGAATATAACTACTATAATACTGCTCCCTATGTACAAGAATATAACTACTATAATACTGTCCCTATGTACAAGAATATAACTACTATAATACTGCCCCTATGTACAAGAATATAACTACTATAATACTGCTCCCTATGTACAAGAGTATAACTACTATAATACTGCTCCCTATGTACAAGAATATAACTACTATAATACTGTCCCTATGTACAAGAATATAACTACTATAATACTGCTCCCTATGTACAAGAATATAACTACTATAATACTGCTCCCTATGTACAAGAATATAACTACTATAATACTGCCCCTATGTACAGGAATATAACTACTATAATACTGCTCCTATATACAAGAATGTAACTACTATAATACTGCTCCTATATACAAGAATGTAACTACTATAATACTGCCCCTATGTACAAGAATATTACTATATTACTACAATAATACTGCCCCTATGTACAAGAATATAACTACAATAATAATGCTCCTATGTACAAGAATATAACTACAATAATACTGCCCCTATGTACAAGAATATAACTACTATAATACTGCTCCTATGTACAAGAATATAACTACTATAATACTGCCCCTATGTACAAGAATATAACTACTATAATACTGCCCCTGTGTACAAGAATATAACTACTATAATACTGCCCCTGTGTACAAGAATATAACTACTATAATACTGCCCTATGTACAAGAATATAACTACTATAATACTGCCCCTATGTACAAGAATATAACTGCTATAATACTGCCCCTATGTACAAGAATATAACTACTATAATACTGCCCCTGTGTACAAGAATATAACTATTATAATACTGCTCCTATGTACAAGAATATAACTACTATAATACTGCCTCTATGTACAAGAATATAACTACTATAATACTGCTCCTATGTACAAGAATATAACTACTATAATACTGCTCCTATGTACAAGAATATAACTACTATAATACTGCCCCTATGTACAAGAATATAACTACTATAATACTGCCCCTATGTACAAGAATATAACTACTATAATACTGCTCCCTATGTACAAGAATATAACTACTATAATACTGTCCCTATGTACAAGAATATAACTACTATAATACTGCCCCTATGTACAAGAATATAACTACTATAATACTGCTCCCTATGTACAAGAATATAACTACTATAATACTGCTCCCTATGTACAAGAATATAACTACTATAATACTGTCCCTAT